>NC_054826.1:56405699-56708730 GCF_018345385.1 Vulpes lagopus | reverse complement strand
GAATAAGGTATCACAGCAACTGCACAATGTATAATCCTGAATTTAATCCTAAATCATTAGAAAGACATCAGTAGAATATTTAGTGAAATTTTGAAAAGGTGTATAAATTACAGTTTTGTCTCAATGTTAATTTCCTGATGTTGGTAACTGTACTGTGTTTATGTGAGATGTTAATATTGGAAGGCTATTGTTGATGTGTATACCAGATAATTAGTAACCTGCAACACTTGTAGGTCTATCTTTTTTAAATGAAAAGTTAAATTTTAATAATGAAAAGTCCCACACAATTGTTTTATTACAGTACCAGTAATTTTTATAACACAGTGTGGGTCAGTGTGTGGGAAAACAAAAACCTTACTATTATTAGTGGAGGTAAAAACTGGTACAATCTCTATGGAGTGCGTCAAAATCCAAATCTTTATGGAATGCAAATTAAAATTTAAAATGCATATTATCTTTTGACTCTGCCTTTCTACATCTAGGATCTTATCTTCTGGTAAACATGCTCACATGCAAAATGGTTACGTGTAGAGAAACAGTCACTGCAGCATCATTGGTAACAGAACTAGAGGCGACATGCATTTCCATCCATGGAGGACTGGTTGATTCAAACAATAAAATATATAAGATAAAATAATCAATAAAGCCATATTCAAATACTTTAAAAATGAAAGAATAAGGAAGCATTTATTTTAGGTAATCATATTGAATATAGAAAACAGTTACAGGCAGAAGACAAGATTCATAAAATTTTATTAATATTTGTAACTACTGCCATATATGTTTCTTTGAAAGGGAATGTAAGAAACATTATTTACAGTGATAGTATGCTGAAAGGCAGGTAGTTAACAACATGAGCATTGTACCATTGTACCCAGAACTTCCTGAATTCCAATTTATTAACTGGCAGTACTAGTTTTAAGTCCTAGAGTAAATTACTTAACCATACGAACCTCAGTTTCCTTATCTGAGAAATAGGCAAATGACTGTTGCTGCTTAGAGAGTCCTTTTGAGGATTAAGTGAGTCATTTGATTTAAAAGACTTAGTCATTTGCTTCAACGTGGATGGAACTGGAGGGTATGATGCTGAGTGAAGTAAGTCAATCGGAGAAAGACAATCATCATATAGTTTCATTCATATGTGGAATATAAGAAATAGTGAGAGGGACCATAAGGGAAAGGAGGAGAACTGAGTGGGAAAAATTAGAGAAGGAGACAAACCATGAGAGACCGACCCCTAACTCTGGGAAACAAACAAAGGATTGCTGAAGGGAAGGTGGGTGGGGGGATGGGGTGACTGGGTGACAGGCACTGAGGAGGACACATGATGGGATGAGCACTGGGTGTTATACTATATGTTGGCAAATGGAATTTAAACTAAAAAAAAAAAAAGGCTTAGAACAGGGATGTCTGGGGGGCTCAGTTGGTCAAGCATCTGACTTCTGATTTTGGCTCAGGTCATGACCTCAGGGTGTGTGATCTCAAGCCCTGCAACAAAACGGACTCCTTGCTCAGCACAGGGGGTGTCTGCTGGAGATTCTCTTTCTCAGTCTGTCCACACCCCCCTTACCCCAGGAAGCTCTCTCTCTCTCCTCCAAATAAATAAATCTTAAAATAAATAAATAAATTAATTAATTAATTAATTAATGGCTTAGAAAGGTGTCCAGTGCTTTAAAACAGTTCAACCAACGCCATTTTTGTTACAGCCTTTAGGGAGAGGAAGTTTGTGAGTGTGACGCCAGGGTGGGAACAAGACTGTGACTGTATAAATGTTCACATTTTGAATTGTGAGCTCTGTGACTGACTCTATTAGCTCTTTAGAGACAGGAGAGAAGAGATGAGAAAAAAAAATTCCAATCAAAAATAATATTTTATTATTCTATAAGGAGAAAAAAAATCTCAAAGGTCTCATGACTGTTATCCAGTTGTGTCCCAATGGTAACTTCACTAAAAATAGCTCTTCTGCTGGAGATGAGTTTATACCTTTTTAATGATATCAAATTATTTTTGCCAATATTTATTTTAATTATTGGCTTTATGTTTTCATTATAATTATTGTGACACTCACGTTGTCTTAAAAGAATAATCTAAATTTTGGACACATACTGATTGTGTTTGTTCAACATGAAACACATTTCTATTTATTTTTATTTATTTTTGTTTTATTCTCAAACACTTGCTTTTATCAATGAAAATATATAATTTTTTTAACTAACAAAAATAATATTTTGTTTCAGTATTCATGCTAGCTTATGTATATGGGCTTAATAGTACATGGGTGGTTACAGGTAAGATACAGGCTCGAAATTTTATTAAAACTCTGTAATTTTAATTTAGAACTATGTCTCTATATTTTCTGTACAAACAAATTTCATGAAATTATTATCTTGTGAATAATTATTTAAAGTGGAGAGAATTTGCCAAGTATGGCCTATAATAAAATATGGCTTGATGTAATAAAATGCATTTAACTAATTTAGCTAAGTTAAAAAGCTTTATTATCCTTAATCTTTGATTCTAGAACTGGAAAATGAATCAGGGATTTCAATTTGCATAAAAAGCTATATGAGTATGTGCATATACTCACGGGGCTTTAATCTCATAAATTCTGTACTCTCTGCCAAGACCAACACTATCACTGAAAATTAATTTGATATCAAAAGCTCTAATTGTGTTACAATTAAAACCCATCATTACCTCCGTTTTTAGGAAGGGAAAGTATCCAAGCCCTTCTTGCCAAATCTGAGTTCTTTAAGACTTTGTATTAGACTGACTACTAGAGACGCTTAATAAAATCTGAAAATAGGAGTTGCAGCCCCAAGCAACATACTGTATCTCTTTAGTTGTATTTTTAATATCCTCTCTTTGCTGCAGGACTAGTCACCAAACATGCTCCGAATCTTTCCCGGTAAGGAGAAAGAAAATGGCATTAATGAGACTTTGTCTCCTCCATGTCGTGTACGTTGCTGGATGTTTAACATATATCACTGCATTTAATACTCAAAATAGTCATACAATATAGGGACTCTTAACCCCATTTGCAAATAAGAAAACTGTCAAAGAAATTACATAGTCCAGGCTAGGTTAAAACCATACCCCAAATCTCCTATGACTAATTTCTACTTCTCAGGTTCTATATGCTGTGCCCTCTTTCTTCCAAGTCTTTCCTCCATATGCCTTATCAAACTCAGGGGTCTGATGCAAATAGGATTTATGCTTTGGCTTAGAATACTGATTCTCCAGCTATAATGTGCGTATGAAACATGGAGACCTTGTTTAAATGCAGATTCTGATTCTGATTCGGTGGGGCTGAGTTTGGAAATTCTGCATTTCTATCAGGCTCTGGGGAAATATGCATGCTGCTATAATGTGGGGAGCAAAGCAATAGTGTCTTCTCTCCTCTCTCTGGAACATTCCAGTTGCAAGCAGAGCCTTATTAGGCATCAGTTGTGCAACCTGCATTTCCTGAGTTTCATACTAAGGCCTCATTGGGTTGGCCAGGCCAGCCTAATTATAAAGTTGGCTAATTTTATGGGTGATAAAGAAGACGAATATCCAGCTGTGTTTGTCTTCCTCCATTACACAAGTCATGCATATTCTTTATTAACAATCAGAAACTAACAAGCAAAATTGAACAATCAATTACAAAATATTTACCTGAAAACTACATTCAGAAGGAAGAAGTACTCAGAAAAAGATTCTGATCTATCATCTATCTATCATCTATCTATCTATCTATCTATCTATCTATCATCTATTTATCTACCATATCATCTATTTATCTATCTATATCATCTATCATCTATCTATCATCTACCTATATCATCTATCTATATCTATCATCTATCATCTATCTATCATCTATCTATCTATCTATCTATCTATCTATCTATCTATCTATCTATCTCATCTATTATCTATCATCTATCATCTATCTATATCATCTATCATCTATCTATATCATCTATCTTTCCAGAATGAAAATGAACATACCACTTCATATCTTTCTGGAAATTTGTTTTGCATTAATAAATCTACATCTACCCCGTCATTAAACAGTTAGAGGAACTAGCAAGCCCACAGTCTGTAAGTCACTTTCTTTCTCTGGGCCCACGTCTTCTCACTTGTAAAATGAATTGAACCAGGTGATCTGATATACCCTCTCCAGATCACTGGTGGAAATTACCGTTCTTCACATCGTTAGCTCAGTGTTTTACATTGCTGTATACTAATGACTACATCCCCATTTCTCATGAGCTTTCAGAAGAATAAGGTCGAGGAAACAGCAGGTGTACAATCTTTGCAGTCTCGAAAGGCTTAGCCTTAAGGAAATCTGCACGCAGCAGCAATCTGCATATACGCTTCCAGAGCGTGAACGGGTGTGCAGTATTTGCCTGGGTCTCTGCCAGCTGCGGGCTCGGCATTGGAAGGTCAGCTGTGCTTTCCGTGGAAGAAACTGTCTTCCTTGATTAACATGAGTTTTACAGAGGGACATATAAAATGTACACACCACCAGAATGCGTTTTCACTTCTGCAAGATACCTCTGGGTATTCAGGCACTCATTCTGAGTTATTTATGTGGTATCTGGCACATATAGAGCCTGCCATTTCATTTCCTGTCAGAAGTCATTCTTGTTAAGTATTATTAAACCCCACTTAATGAAAAAGGGACAAGTTCTCACGTGTATTTGCATGAAGCTAATACAATCAATACTAGACAGAAAATTAACTTAAATTTGGGATCAGTGGGTGGCAACAAGTAGCTGAGCCTCTCTCCACCTCTCTCTGCGGATATTGTGTGACTCCCATGTTTAAGAGCGTACACTGAAAGGACTTTAGTTTACTGTGGTTCCATTCGAGAAGATAGGCATTTTGCCCATTTTTGTTTGTTTTAGAGCCTCTCTCCTTTGTGTACATGATTCGTACTCAGGATTTTTACTTGCCAGTGAAACACCAACTGCCTCAGCCAGCCCCACCTGGAGCCACCTCTTGATGGAGCCCATGTATTGTTGTAAAACATTCGGATGTCCCTCCACAAACATACCAATTGTCTTTTAAATTTAGAGATTTGGAAGGAGGAGATTTCCTTTTGTTCCTTTTCCTTCTCTCTGTCCTTCCTTCCTTTAATCGACTGGTTAAATTTAGTATTTAGTGAAATGTCTAAAATTTCTGCCAAATCTTGCAATTTTTTAAGACTGGGAATCTCTTTATTTCCAATCTAATAGGCGTTAGAGGCAGGATACATATTTTATGACCCAGTCACTATGTTCCTGGTATAAAGCACCTTGTTTTCCCTTTGATACCCTTCCTTCTACAAGGAGCCAGTAGGACATACATGAGCCATGACATCCATCTTACTGCCCTTCTCACATTTAGAAAATGTGGCCTGTTGTTTCTTTGAGAGATGACCTCAATCACACATTTCTGAGTATGTCCACAGGTTGCAGTAGGGTTTACGAGGCTTCAATAAAAATGTCATGTTTTGTCTCTTTCACTGCCTCAAAATCACATCTTGTACAGGAAGAGTGAGGGCCAACATCTGGCTCTGGAAACAAGGTTACCAGGGTTCACATCCCAGATCTGTGTGACCTTTGGTAAATTACCTCTCTGTACCCCAATTTCCTCATCTTTGAAATGAGGCTAATAACATCACCAACCTCAAAGGGTTGAGTTGAGTATGAAATCAGGTATAATATGTGTTAGTGCTGGAGCAGTGTCTGGCTCCTCGCAAGCCAAATACTGGCATGTTTTCCATTATTGTCATCTTCATTATCTCATAAGAGTGAGAAAAACGTTTCTATAAAGTTTCCTGTGATTTGAGGCTTTTCTGCTCTGTCCAGTGAAATTTAATCCCAAAGGTTACCTCATTGCTTCAAGTTTAGTTTTGACATTACCTTCTCTGTGAACTATTGCCAGATCCCAGCAGACTGACTTAAACTGTGATTTCACTAAGTCGAAAGAGAATATGAAAACATCTCCTTTAGAACTCTTAGAATAACTGTATTTTTTTCTTTCTTTGCTTCATTTGCCCTTTGCCCCATGTATCCTCTTGTTCCTTTCTAATAAATACCAGCTTATCCCCTTTTGCAATCCTAGCACCAAAAATAGTCCTTGGCTTATCGCTGACATTCGTGAATGTTCATTAAATGGATGTGTGAATAAATGAAGGCACAAACAAAGAAATCTGTGGTCATTGAACGTGGTGTATCCACGTCCAGATCCATTCATATTCAATATTCCTTTCTTTAATTGCCTGTTTACCTCTTTCTACTCTTTGTTGCTGATTAAGCAGCTCACTCACTGAGATGTTGCTGCAGCAAAGCGAATCAGAAGCAGCAGAAGTCATCATGCAGACTGTGCTCATTCCTTCTTCTTGAGGTAATAGGACGGTAGTGACCTTGGCGTTCTGGAGGCGCAGCCCATGAGGGCCACTGAGAAGGAAATTCTGAACACTTTCCCCTTCTTTTTGAGAATGCTCAACAGGTACTTAATAGGACAATTTATCTTTTTAAGCCACTAATCCCCAATTTTCCCTATTCTGTGTCTTCCTCTGAACTTCTCAACTCTCAGCCTGAGGCTGCTTACCAAATAAAGAAAGACCAGAACCCAATCTCTTCAATATATCAAATCACTAATCCATCCCACTAAGGAGAGGCCTTGAGATATATATTGGGGAGCAAAATTACACCATTAAGGGGAAGTTAACATTGTCTGAGCCTTGTTTCGAGAACTACATGAATATTAGAAATGTAAGGCAGGAAATAAAATATTGCTTTTACTTATATTCCAAAATGAGCCTTTTTTCATTATAAGAATTAGACATGTTTTATCACCTCTTACATTAACTTGATTCACATGTGTCCTGTTTTATTTCTAAATTGGCCAGATTAGCACTGTTGATGTACTTCGACCCCTAAATTATGGACTTTCACTTATTTTTCCTTAGTGATAAAAAGTGGAAAGCAGAGAACAGTCTCTATAAAATAATGAATGTGTATTTGAGTTTTGACATTACCTGACAGGCCTAGGAGAATGCCAAATGGACGGTATACATGGTTTTTATTTTTAAAGTCTATATATGTCATGGAAAATTGTCCATGGATTATATGATACAGAGACCTGAGGCTCATTTAATCTAATCTGTTTTTCACCTTGGAGAGGACCTTGAATGAAAGGACTTGAGGGAAGCAATGTAATTGCAACTACAGCCAGTTGTAGCTTTGTTTCTTTTAAAAATCTTTTTAGTTTGTTTTGCTTCTTTTTTTCTTTTCTTTCTTTTTCATCTTGAGAGCTGGAAAGCCAGGGCAAATGTCTCTCATGGGAAGTCTACAAAACTAGATGTGTCCACAGCAAGATGTTGGTGTTGTGTAAGGAGAGGAGAACGTGGAGAATGGAGCTGAGAGGGATGAGTTTCAATACTTGCATGTTCAGGAACATGCATCCAGGGTACTTGGGACTCCTGATATATTTAGTTGCACAGGAAACTATACTGAATGTTCACCATCACTGTTTATTTTTTAAAGATTTATTCATTTATTTGAGAAGAAGCACAGATAGGAGAGAGAGAGAATCTGAGGCCGACTCCGAGTTGAGCGAGGACCCCGATGCGGGGCTTGATCTCACAACCCTGAGATCACAACCTGAGCTGAAACCAAGAGCTGACGCTTAACCAACTGCACCACCCAGGTGCCCCTGTTTCTCATCAGTTTTTATGTTGATGCCTCTCTAGTCATTTTGGTAGTTTAAAGTTCATTTTCTAGCAGAATCTTAAAGACGGCCTCATGGCAAAAATATTTTCTGGATTTTTGCATAAGGATGACAGGTCTTTTTTGTGTGGTGTAACACATATTACATTTTTTATGGAATAAATATTATTATATGTAATTTTGAATATTTTTTCTGTCAAATAATAAGTTTGGAGACAGAGCAGTTGCAGAGCGGGCTTATTTGGAGATTCAACCAAGTGAAATCTCAGCTTTTTTAGCTTTTTTTTTTTTTATTTTCAGCTTTCTGCTCTGCCTTCCTCAGCATATTGGCTGTTGTCCTCTAACTGACATCTTTTCTTCCCCCTTAATATTCAATTTATTTATTTATTTTAAAGATTTTATTTATTTATTTGAAATACAGAGAGAAAGTGTGAGCACACAAGCAAGAGAGGAAGGGGCAGAGGGATAAGCAGATTCCCTGCTGAGTAGGGAGCACAATGTGGGGCTCAATCCCAGGACCCTGGGATCATGACCTGAGCTGAAGGCAGCTGCTTAACTGACTGAGTCACCCAGGAGCCCTACAATTTATTTAAATTAAACAAGAAAATTAAAAAACACCAAGACAGTTCATCCATTTCTCCCACCCCCTCACCCCCCACCTCTGGCAACCACCAACCACCAATTGGTTAACTGTATCTATCAGTTTGGATTGATTGATTGGCTTCAATTCCACATATAAGATTGCATGATACTAGTTTTTCTCTCTGACTTATTTCACTAAGGATAATGCCCTCCAGATCTACCTACGTAGTTACAAATGGCAATATTTCATTTTTTGTGGCCAAATAAGATTATATATATATGTATATATATATATATATATACATCACCATGTCTTTATCCATTCAATGACTGATGGACACTTAGGTTGTTTTCATATCTTGGCTACTGTAAATAATGCTGTAATGAACATGGGGGTGCATATATCAGGTTACTGTTTTCACTTTCTTCAGATAAATACCCAGAAGTGGAATTGCTAGATCATATGATAGTTCTATTTTTGATTTTTTAAAGAACTTCTGTAATTGTTTTCCATAATGGCTGTACCAATTTACAATCCCAGTAACAATAAACAAATATCTTCTTTCTCCCCATCTCTGTAACACTTGTTGTTTCTTATCTTTTTTTTAAATATTTTTTAAAAAAAAATTAAATTTATTTATGATAGTCACACAGAGAGAGAGAAGCATAGACACAGGCAGAGGGAGAAGCAGGCTCCATGCACAGGGAGCCCGATGTGGGATTCGATCCCGGGTCTCCAGGATCGTGCCCCGGGCCAAAGGCAGGTGCCAAACCGCTGCGCCACCCAGGGATCCCTGTTTCTTATCTTTTTGATGACAGCCATTCTAAGCCGTGGGAGGTAATATCTCACTGTGGTTTTGATTTGCACTTCCTGCAGAATATCTTTTCATGTATCTATTGGCTATGTATATATCTTATTCCAAAAAATGTCTATTCAGATGTTCTGCCCATTTTTTAATGAGACTTTTTTTTTTTTGCTATTGAGTTATATGAGTTCTTTACATATTTTGGATATTAGCCCCTTCTCAGATGTATGATTAACAAATACAGTCTCCCTCTTTGTAGGTTACCTTTTCATCTTGTTGATGATTTCCTTTGCTGTATTGGAGCTTTTAAGTTTGATTTAGTCCCCCTTATTCAATTTTACTTTCATTGCTTTTGCTTTTGGTGTCAGATTTCAAAAAATCATTGCCAAACCCTATGCCAAGGAGCTTACCACCTGTTGTCTTCTAGGACTTTTAGAGTTTCAGGTCTTAAATTACACCTTTAATCCATTCTGAGCTAATTTTTATGTATGGTGTAAGATAGCAGACAAATTTCATTCCTTTGCATGTGGCTGTCCAATTATCCCAACACTATTAAAAAGACTATCTCATACCTATTGTCTATTCTTCGCTTTTTTATCATAAATTATTTGAACATATATTCATGAGCTATTTCTGAGCTCTCTATTCTGTTCCATGACCTATGTGTCTGCTTTTATGGCAGCACCATACAATTTTAATTACTATAGTTGTAATAAAAGTTGAAACAGGATGCATGATGGTTCCAGCTTTGTCTTTCTTTCTCAAGACTGCTTTGGCTATTTCTGTGAAAATGCTGGAATTTTGATGGAAATTACAGTGAATTTATAGATTTCTTTAGGTAGTATGGACACTTTAACAATATTGATTCTTCCAGTCCATGAGTGTGGAATATTTTTCCATTTATTTGTGTCTTCTTCAATTTCTTTCATTAATTTCTTGTAGTTTTCTTTTTTAATATTTTATTTATTTATTAATGAGAGGCATACACAGAGAGAGGCAGAGACACAGGCAGAGGGAGAAGCAGACTCCCTGTGGGGAGCCCGATGGGGGACTTGATCCCAGGACTCCAGGATCACGACCTGAGCCGGAGGCAGATGCTCAACCACTGAGCCACCCAGGTGCCTCAATTTCTTGTAGTTTTCAATATACATGCAGATCTTTTACCTCCTTGGTTAAATTTATTCCTATGTATTTTATTGAATTTGATGCAATTATAAATGCGGTTGTTTTCTTAATTTCTCTTTCTAATAGTTCATTATTAATGCACAGAAATGCAACACATTTTTGTGTATTGATTTTGTACTTTACAACTTTACTGAATTCACTTATTAGTTTTAGTAGTTTTTCTTGATGGAGGATTTAGGGTTTTTTATATATAATATAATGTCATATGCAAATAGTGGCAACTTTATATCTTCCTTTCCAATTTGAATGCCTTTTATTTCATTTTCCTACCTTATTGCTCTGGGTAGAACTCTATACTGTGTTCAATAAAAGTGGGAAAAGTAGGTAACCTTGCTTTGTTCCTGATATTGGAGGAAAAGTTTTCAGCTTTCTAGACTATTCATCCAACATTAGCAGACTATACATTCTTCTTAAGTTCCATAGGAATTTGCCTAGATAGAAAACATTCTAAGCTATACAAAAAAACACATAAATAAGTTTAAAATAATAGAAATCATACAGAATCTACTCTTAGATCACAATGGAATTAAACTAGAAATAAATAACAGAAAGATAACTGGAAAACAACAAAATACATGGAGACTAACAACACACTTCTAAATAACACGTGAGTCAAAGGAGAAATCTCAAGAGAAATTTAAAAATATTTTGAACTAGATGAAAATGCAAACTCAAATGATCAAAATTTTCAGGATGTAGTGAAAGTGGTTCTTAGAAGGAAATTCATAGCATTGAATACATATATTAATAAAGGAGAAAGTTCTAAACTTAGTAATTAAACTTCCATCTTAAGAAACCAGAAATATAAGGAGCACCTGCATGGCTCAGTTGGTTAAGCGTCCAACTCTTGGTTTTAGTTCAGGTCATGATCTCATGGGTCATGAGATCAAGCCCTGCATTGGGCTCCTTGATGAACATGGAGTCTGCTTGAGGATTCTCTCTCCCCCTGCCCCTCCCCTCACTTGCACTCACTCCCTCTCTTTCAAAATAAATAAATGAGACCTTAAAAAAAAAAAAAAAAGAAACCAGGAAAATAAGAATAAATTTAAGGAGAAGAAAATAAAGAATAAGAATTATAAAAGAACTTGACAAAATTAAAAATAGGATATCAATGGAGGAAAATTAAAACCAACAGCTAGTTCTTTGAAAAGATACATAAATTCAATAAGCCTATTTTGCTCTGGAAAAAGACATCAGGAGAATGAGAAGACAAGCAGACACTTGGAGAAAATATTTGCAAAGACAAATCTAATAAAGGACTATTATCCAAAATACACAAAAAACTCTTAAAAATCAACTACAAAAAAACCAACTCATTTAAATAAATCAGAAAAAGACATGAACAGATACTTCATCAGAGGAGATATACAGTTGGCAAATAAGCATATATAAAGATGTACAGCATCATGTCATTATGGAATTGAAATTACATCAACAATGAGGTACCGCTTACAAACCTATTCATGAAACCATGTCCCAAAGGGTCAATAAGGTTGAAACTAGCAGAAAGTTTAAAGCTTGTTTTTCAGAAAACTATTTCCCTCTACTCATATATTGTGCCTTTTCAGATCCCACTAACGAATCCAGTAGCTGTCTCTGCAGAGCCTGGACTCAAGGTCAACTGATATGATTCCAGCCTTGATCAACCAAGGCCCTGCATTCCTGTCCTGAGATAAGGAGCCCAAGACCTCATTCAGTTTTTACTTGCTCTTAGACTATTCCCATAGCCCCTTCTCCTTGTCCTAAGATAATTTCCTGGTGTCAGAAGCTCACTTTTGCCTGCTTCTGATGTTTCCACCTGGAGGTAAAAACAAGATATGTGTTACATGTACATATGCTCAATGCACATGCTCCATATTTCCTCATGAATAGGCAGAAGTTTCTCTGCCTTTTTAATCAGTATGTATGTAATCTCCTGAATTTCTTTTTAATGAACCCCAGTCCTTAACCTAGAATCTTGGAGATGGTCTTTAGACATCAGTTTGCCATCTCCCCAGGTTGCCAGCCCCCTGAATAAAGCAACCTTTACTTTCCAACCAACACTTGTCTTTCAAGCTGGCTTACAAGCAGCAAGCAGTCTAAGTTGGGTTTCAGTAACATTAAGATGGTCAAAACCTGGAACCCTGACACCAAAGGCTGGCAAGGACGTGGAGCAAGAGGACCTCTCATTCACTGATGGTGAGAATGCAAAATGGTACAGCCACTTTGGAAGACAACTTGGCAGTTTCTTACAAAACCAAATGTAGTCTTATCTGGTGATTCAGCAGTTTTGACCCTTGGAATTGACCCAAAAGAACTGAAAACATATCCACAAACAACCTGCCATGAATGTTTATGGAAGCTTTCTCCAGAACTGTCAGAGATGAGCAGCAAAAAAACTTGTCCTTTAGTAGGTGAGTGAGTAAATAAATAAACTGTGGAATATCCAGACGATGTAATATTATACAGTGCTTAAAAAAAAAAAAAAAAAAGAACTACCAAGTCATGAAGAGAAAGATATAGAGAAAACATAAATGCAGTATTACTGGGTGAAACACAGCAATCCAAAGAGTCAGTCATACTGTATGATTCCAACTATATGACATTCTGGAAAAGGCAAAATTATGGAGACAGTAAAAATGTCAGTCAGTGGTTATAGGGAGATGGAGGGAGGAGGGGTAAAGAGCACAGAGGGCTTTTGGGGCAGGGGTACTCTTCTGTATGATACTGTAATGGTGGATACATGTCATTTAACACTTGCCAAAACCCATGGAGTGAGTCCTAGTGCAAACCATGAACTCCGGTGCTAACGATGTGTCAGCGCAGGTTCATTGGTGTCACTGTGGTGTGAGATGCTGATAGTGGGGAAGGACCTACCTGTGTGGAAAGGGGTTAATTCTTTTAACCCAGTAATTTTATCAGAATATGTCTTGATATTGGCTATTTCTAGGTAGAGGTCCTCAGGGATATGTTATAGTTTGTTAATATGTAGTTTCAAATCTGTTTTTTTCTTCCTTTTTCCTTCCTTCCTTCCTTCCTTCCTTCCTTCCTTCCTTCCTTTCTTTCCTTCCTTCCTTCCTTCCTTCATCCCTTTCCCTCTGTCTCTCCCGCCATCCTTTTCTCCCTCCCTTCATCCCTCCCTCCCTCCCTCCCTCCCTCCATCCCTCCCTTCTCTTTTAATTTCAAGCAGGTTGTTCTTGTCCTCTTGCTTTGGTTTTGTTTTCAGAGATGTCTATCATTTCTAGGGCAATCTCTTTTACTCATCCCTGGTATTTATCACTGTCTCAATTCCTTTTTATTGCTTCATTTCTTTTTAATTAAAAAAAAGTCCTTTTTATCTTTCGTTTCTTAAGACATAACCTTCTGTTTTTTCTTTCTTTTGTTCTGTTTCTTCCAGAGTCATTTTAATGGCTGATGTTATTATTTATTCTTTTCTGAGTTCAGTACCCTATTTGTGAGTTTTGCTAATTCCTATTCACATTTCCCCTTCATGTCCTATGTTATTAATGTTTTTTGCTCTTTTTGAAATAGTGACAGTGTTAGCTTGTTTCGTGGGTACATCTGTTTAGTGTGCCCCCATAACTTGTAAAGAACTTAGTCGGCTCTGATTCTCATTTTTTTTTCTTATAAGAGCTTTCGTTTAGATTTAAGCTTGACACTTTTTCATTACTCCAAATATGGTGTGTTTTCTGTTATTATCTTTATTATTTCATGAGAGAAAGTAGTAAACTTCTATTTAGTTTATGGTGATTTGAAGCTTTTCTGGATTTTAGTGTGAAATTAGTTTTTCCGATCTTTTAGAAGGAAGCACATTGCTCAGGAAGGAAAGTTTTTCTAACTTCCCAGAGCTTCCTCGTCTGTGCTTTACTTTCTGAGATTTCCTAGCTCATGTTTTTCCTTTCCCACTTTCATGTAGATCTTCTCATGTCTTCCCTCTCTTGCCCTGTCCTGATTAACTAGACTCCCAGAGGTTTTTGCTCACTGAGGGACCCCCTAAAGTGAACCCCTGAAGAGGCTATTTGGGGAATTCTTGGGGGCCGGGCTGCTGTACTTCTTTATTACTTCTTACCCTGGGTCACCCAGTCTATGGAGAGCCGACCCCTTTCCTTGCCTGTGGCAGCTGCTGTTCTCAGGTTGTTGGCCCATTATGTTTTACAGAGAACATCTGTTGGCTCTTCAAGGTTACCTCTAAGTTCCCAAAGATGCCACCCTACTTGCTGCTTCTGTTTTCTTCTCACAGAAATAGCGGTGCAATGCCTGCCTGTCTTGTGGCCCTTGGTGTATTTTGCAGTTCATGGAGAGGGACCCAGTTTTGTTGTAAATGCTCCCCATGTGTTTTTTCACTGTGTAGTTGCTGTCTATTTTTATGCAGGAATTCAAAGAGATTAAGAAATCTTGCCAGGGCCCGATGGCATTAGAAAAATATTTGTGGGTCTTTTACGAAGCATTAAGAAACATGAATGTCTTGGATTTATTAAGTAGTCCTTTAGAATCTGTATAGGAGCCAAATTTGGCCAAATTAATCCCATTCCTTGATGGTTCTTTTGCTGTTACATCAGTTGATTTTAATAGGGAAGAGTGATACAAGTCTATCACTAGAGTGATGGCAGTCTATCGCCAATCACTGTTATTGTATGGATCTTCTGAATGACTTTTTTTAATTTAGGAAAAGAAGTGTCTAAGCATTATGTTGAAAATTAAAGCTATCTAAACAAAACTGTGATCACTTTGGGTGAGGTATGGGTTAGACATGAAATGGAGGTTGCAAAACACGAATTACTCAAGAAAACATCTCAGAAGAAAAGAGATTGTCATTGTAACTCCCCATAAGCAGCTCTTCAGGTTTTAACAACTAATGGGATTAAGACACATCCACAGCCATGAGTCACTGCCCTTCCTTTGACGAGCCAGCTGTTTGGCATTTTGCTAGGTTGATAAATACCGGTTATTACACTTTTATTTAACTTTCCATTAATCAGGTATTCCAATGGACAAAGTATGCTGAAATTACAGAACCTTTATCTGGTAGTGTTTTTCCTAAAATGCTTGCCAGAACCAAGCCCAGAAAAAATCCTTAGGAAGCATGTATTGAATGCTTGCTGATAGACTGAATGGTGCCATGTGTTGTGTAGGACTAATGATTATTTTGTAGAAATAGTGGAAAATTCATCCCCTGTTATACTGACTTAAGAAAAATCTGCTTTATGTGTAGGCATCATTTTCATCAATGCATTTTTCTCTGCTTGTATTTCCCATATACTTATTTTATCATTTTAATGATTCTCTCACTAATAATGATGTCTTCTAAGAAATATATTAAAGGATTTTCTTCTTGCAGTTAATGTACTATAGAAAGCTAATGATGATTGATCACCTGACACATGCTAACTACTCTGCTAAATTTTTTTCACAGGATGTTTTATCTGACAGTCACACCACCTCTGTTACACTTTTTACAGACTAACCACTCCTTATTTTATAAGTTGAAGAAGTTAAATTACTTTCCCAAGGTCACATAATTTGTTAGGTGGAGAGCCAGAATTCAAAACTATATTTGAGTTCAAATTAATATGACTTCATATAAAAAACACTGACCTTCCTCCCTATGTTGATATGCAATATATGAAATTTATCACACTCCATATGTGCCCAAGGTCCTTCTATTAGAATTTTTCTTTTTTGATTTGTTCCTTTTATGACTTGTCCAGGTACATTTTTATCATCTAGATTTTGCAAAACACCAACATGTTTATACTACCAAAGATGCTTTGGTCATCATATGAGCTATATGGAATGCTTAAATGTACTAAGTAGTCAGCTTTTTGGCTTTGAAATAGTATCTCCTTTCCCCTGATAATGAGTTAAAGCCCTTATTTTATAAGTAGTGCTCTTTAAGAATATATGTGGTTCATATTTATATCCTAGCCAGCTTTCAAACATTACTGTGTTGATATTCTGGGAATCAAAGAACAAGTTATTTAGGGAGGAATTTTATGGAGCAGCACTTGATATTTCAGGGGGTAGAACAGAATATGAATATATGACTAAGTCCATTGAGTCCCAGAGGACGGTCCATCTGAAGGTAAAAAGCAAGAGTTGAGTAATTCAAGAAGGGATTGAAAAAAAAAAAATGTGATCTGTAGCTCAGAGAGTATAAAGGAACAATTTTATTAGCTAGAGTGGTTTATCAGTATATATGTTGTTTTCTTATGTGATATGTATAGCAAGATATATACCATTTTATTCTTTGTCAAATACTATGCAGAGAGAAAAAAAAAGCTGTATACAGATGGTGTTGTAAATAAAATATTTCAGTAAATTGATGACAAATAAGGCTACCATTCATAGATGCCCTCTTAAGAGGGTGATGAAGGAGCTAAACTAAAGAGATTCCAGATTCTGTCTGCCAGAGTTGAAAAATAAAGGCAGATAGTGTAACAGAATAGCAAGGTATTCTCCTTGGACCACACAAGAGAAACCATCAGTCCATCCTGCAGAGTAGATAAGGACAATGGTGAATGGTCAGTGTCTAGCTAGGAAGCCACATTGTAGCAAAGTACAGCTGTGAATATTGGTTTTAAAACTGTTCATTTGGAAAGGAAGCTAAGACCTTACTTTTCTCTTTAGTTCTCTCCAGAACAAGTGATTGTGTAGACCCTGTATGATCAAGAGAATTGAAATATTTATTGCCATAGCTTTAGAGGGTGCAAGTGATGATGGTGCATATATCTCATCTGAGAATACAGCAGTAGATGGTAAACCAGGCTCCTTGTGTCTTTCTTTATTTAAATAGCTTCAACTTAGGAGTGTCTTATTTGATTAGGTTGACTCACAGTGGCTTAAGACAAAATTATAAATAAGAGTTAATGTTGAACTATAAGATTTTAACTGACATTCAGTTTAATCCAGAGCCATCAGAATCAAGGTAAGTTTCTTTTTTTTTAAGATTTTATTTATTTATTCATGAGAGACAGAGACAGAGACAGAGAGAGAGAGAGAGAGAGAGAGGCAGAGACACAGGCAGAAGGAGAAGCAGGCTCCATGCAGGGAGCCCGATGTGGGACTCGATCCTAGGTCTCCAGGATCCCGCCCTGGACTGAAGGCGATGCTAAACCGCTGGGCCACCCGGGGTGCCCTCAAGATAAGTTTCAAGTAAGGCAGACATGGTTTGAAATCCATGGGTCATTGGAAGGAAGAGATGCTTTAGAGGGCTGAGCTTTGATAGGGATTAGTGACTTTACAAGGGTTGAACAAGAATTGAACTTAACACTGAATAAGCAGATGTGAAGAACAGAGCAGGGGCAAACTGGGAGTGACTGTAAGAGTCTGAAGTTTATAGAAAATAATATGGATAATTCTAGAAGTAATGTGGATTTGGGACTCTCAAAGGATCCGTAAGATCGAGGAAGATAACGAATAGTCTTTATGAACCAAAGTTCTTAATATGGGGCCATCTTTGTTGGTTATTCATCCAGCATCTAATTAGAACACAAATGTCCCATAAGTGTGAGTTTAGGGTAAAATGATCTGTGCATTGAATGGATAGGTGCTCAAGTACCCAAGACACAATAACTCTATGCAACATACCAGGTCGGTGAGGTTAGTAGATAGCAATTTTGAAGGTCTCCCCAAAGTGGTCAGGGCCAATAAAGTCTCTAGCTTACTTGGTTCTATGTCCTTTCTAAGAAGAATGAATAGTTATCCACCTAAATATTCTCCCTTAACTCACCATCTAAATACTGATAGCTTACCCTTGTCAGAACACAGAACTTGAGCCAGGAGCCAGGAAAGTAGTGGAAAAAAGAGACACATGTAGTATGATGAGCTGTCTGACAAATAGAAATGAGCAAAAGGGGACAAAAACAGCAACCAATGTTAATTAGAAAGCTTTATGGAGATCTGAGGATCACTGGTGAAAAATATCAACAACATTAATGATGTTTAAGATGGAGACCCAGATCTTGCTGCCCGGCACCCTATAATATTTTATTCAACAAATATTTACAAAAATTGGGGCAGGCAATGTGCCAAATACAAAGGAATAATAATAATAATAATAATAATAATAATAATAATAATGACAGTAATTACTGTCAGGGTGTTATACTCTACTAAGGAATACACACAAGTGGTCCAGAACTATATGCTGATTTATTCTTGGAAAATTACAGGGCTTTATGAAAGCATGTTGGAAGAGCTCCTATGTCAGTCTCTGGGATGGGCAGGGATGAAAGAAGAAAAGACCAAGTAGAGTGGAGTGAATAGGTGGCCTCAATACAGAGAACGAGCCACTGCTCCAGCAGGCTGGCATGAACCTCAAGCATATTACATAATATGAAGAAAGAGGTGGTCCAGAAAACTAGCACAATGGATGAAGATGCCAAACTCACTTCCTTCCAAATTATTTCAGGTGTCTTGTAGGCGTGCAGTCTATTTGAGAGAGCAATGGAGGAATGACATCTTCACGGAAGATTGTTTCTAAAGGCATGGAGTCAGAGAAAGAATTCTATGAGGAGATTGAAAATACAAGGGGATGTTTCTGCCACACAGTGTTGAGTTCCAGGAGTAGAAATGATGGATGAAATAGTTGGAAAAGAAGAAAGAATCATGAAGTATGATGAAGCCGAAGTTATCAGAGAGAATTTTTGAACCAAGATATTTTTGACTCAGAGCAGTAAACAAGAATAATGACAATCTGAACAATCACAGGTCAGCTACTTACAAAATTTCTAAACATATTTGCTCCTACTCAGTGTTGGACTGTGGGATTTTTCCCCTGGCTGGACGAAGTCATCCATGCCCTGAATATACACCATGCCTCTAAGAGAGTGCAAGCTTCATGCGAGGCCAGAGTGTTGTGAACCTTGAAAGCTGCCTATAAGTTATACAAACTCAATATTTTTCATAAAAAACTCAAGTCACTCTTCTGTCACTTGACCCTTGGTCCTATGATTAACTTCTCTTCAAGAGCCACTCTATGCAAAAACAAGAGCAATGGGAGAGGAAGAAAATTGCATGAAAGAGTTAAAGATAATTTATACACATTTAAATAGGCTAGCAGCTCTTTTTTTTTTTTTTTTTTTTTTTTTAGGCTAGCTGTTCTAAGCAGATTCTTTTCACTTCTTCCCCTATTACATTTTTGGGAGAGTATTTCAGGCTTGACCTTCATATAAATTTTTTGGATTCCTTCTATATTTTTTCTCTTCTTTTCCCACAATTTCAAATAGCTTTTCTTGAGCATCTGTTACATGACAGGCATGGTGTTAAGCGGTGCAGATGCAAACATAAATCGGCACAATCCCTGCCACTGGGGAATGTGCAGTCTAGTGTGAGGGATGTTTAAACAAATGCCTTTAATATAATGAGATAGTTATGCATTAATTCCACGAGAACACAAATTTATCCCCCCACCTGCCCATTAGCAACTCAACACACATCTACTGAATTCCATCTATGTGCTAGGTACTGGCCAGTCACTGAGTTATCAGGGCAAATAGTGACCCAGCCTTCAAGGAGCCACGATTCTCATTAATTAAGGATCTTTTCTAGTGGACAAGGGACTGATTGCCTTTCCTAGGCTACACCATGGAGGTGACATATTAAATCGTTTTGGAAGGACATGAAGCGCTGTATCGGGTAGAGTAAAAAGAATCCTCAACACAGGTAGCAGAAAAGGCAAAACACAGAGACACAATAATTCATGGGATATTTGAGGATGAACAACAAGCAGACAAAATATAACTAGAGTGGTGACTGCAGAGTGTGTTCATAGTATACTGGTTCTGTGGGTAATTTATTAGGAACTTTGAGGCAAAAAAAATATTTTTGTGAGGAAAAGAAAATTGGGGAATACCAGCTAAATAAAAATTGAATGGGTTTGTTTACTGTTGAATTTTTTGCCACCCTTAATATGGAGAATGCACATCCAGAAGAAGCCTATAGCTTGCACAGTTAGCAAGCTATTTGACCACAAAGTACCTTTGCTAGTGAACATTTTTCAGGACAACCTTTCTGTGGAAATAAGGCCAATGATGGGCCAGAGCAAGAGAGCACGCCGGCATGCAGCTGCATATGGAGCTACATAGGCCAGTTTGAGTCACTGGAAAAGGCTTTTGGGCAGTAAAGTGGACTCTATTGACTGGACAGGAATACAGAAGAGACATGGTTGATTTCTGTCATTACTTTTCACTGAATTAATTTACTTTATAAAAATGTTTACTCCTCAAGATTTAATATAAAGGAATATACAGGAAATAATATACCAGACACACATGTGCTTTCATTTAAAGTTTAGCAGCTGTCAATATTTTGACGTATTTGCTTTAGATAATATTTTAAAGAGCTAATTATATCAGCAAATACAAATCTCAAAAAAAAAAAACAATTTTCAGCACAAACAGCAATCAAATTGCAGAGTGTCTTCTATGGTACCACATATAGAGTTTAAATACCTGTAAAAATTACTATGTAATGTTTACGGATTCATGAATATATCCTAGAGTACAAAAATGTTCATGGGAATTATAAACACTGAATTGAAGATTGAGGATTTTCGTAGAGATAATGAGAAGGAAGAGTTTTGAATTGTGGCTAAGTTTGAAATTCCTCAATGAAAACAAAAATCATATATAAAACAAGTAAGAAATGGGAAAATCAGTCAATTAAAGGTCTGTCTTTGGCTCAGGTCGAGGTCCCTGGATCCTGGGATTAAGCCCTGTGTCAGGGTCCCTGCTCAGGGGAGTCTGCTTCTCCTTCTCCCTCTGCTCCTCCCCATCACTGGTGCTCTCTCTCTCTCCCTCTCTCTCAAATGGGTAGATAAAATCTTTAAAAAGTAATAAATAAATATAAAACAGATGAGAAACAATGCTAACATATAAAGCTGGGTGATGATCACCTTAGGTACAGCTTCCCGGAAATAGAATTTGGGACAGCGATTTGTGGGTATGTATTTTTGTGGGTATTTTAACAATTTTTAAAAGAAATGAAAGAAGAAGTATTGGATGGAGGGAAAAACTGGCCTGCAATTTAGTCAGAGCGAGGACACCATCTGATTCCTTCAGGAGCTCTGGAACTGAGATGACTCTTCAGAGATTTCCCAAATGGAGACAAAGGTGTCAGGTATTAGAACCTCATGGTCGAAACATGGCTGTTTTCCCTGTAGTGTCAATTCTGAATTGATTCTAAAGTAAATATTGCCATTTCCATTATTGGGTTACAGTACTCTTTTTTAATCATCTAGATTTCCCTCTCTCTACTCCAGCATAAGGAGCTTCAATTCTGTACAAGACTGTCTTTTCATTTTACCTTTTTTTAAAAGTTAGTACCATAAAGTCCATATACTCGCTAATCAGGGCCAGAAACTATGGCCCCAAGGGACAAATCTGGATTACTGCTTGTTTCTTTCACACAGCAGTGCTCACGCATTTACACGTTATTTGTGGTAGTTTTGACCTACAATGGCAGAGTTAGTAGTTGTGACACAGCTGTGTAACCCACCAAGCCTAAAGTATTTACCATCTGACCCTTTACATAAAAAGTTTGCCAATTCTACTTTAAAAGCATTGGCCATTTTTATATTTTGTTTTGAGAAAATCCATATGTGGTGACACAGCAGTGGATAAGGGCTAACATCTTTGACTATTTGACATTTCTTTACTCTTTTTCTAACAGAAAATTAAAAAAAAAATGTACTAAAGCCAGTGGACAGGGGCAATGCTTTCTTGCATCTCTGCAAGGAAAATCCTAAATGCAAGAAGCCCCTGTGGTGAAGTCATTTCTTGTCCTAAAATATGTCTCAACAACAACAGGGAACAAGTCAAGGAAAAAAAAGTGTTAAGATCTACTTTTACAGTTTGTAGGCAATCGCAAGTTACTTGACTTGGGTGGCAATAAGTAAAAGTGATAAATATATATATACACACACACACACACATGCACACACACATGCATGACACTACTCCCTTCACACAAACTGACTGCTTGCCTTCTCAAAGGACCAATCCCATTGGAACATCACCTAGAAGCATCTTGCCTGATGCTGTTATACATTTGTCTATTTTGGATTAATACTCTTAAAATTGTGTTTTGTAACCTTCCCTAGGAAAGTCTACTTTAAGAAATCTCATCAGCACACAAAATAAGTATAAGCAACCAACCTTTATATTTATACAGGGACAGATTTTATAGACCTACATATACATGAAAATACACAGGTAAACACAGATATGGATACAGGAACAGAGCTACATATACAAATATATGTTCTTTTGAATCTTTCTAGGTATATATTTCTCCTTCCTTATGGATGTGGACTTTTCCATGGGTCTAATCTCAGCTTTTGTTTATAGGATCACTCTGAATGAGAGGATATCCATCCACATCACCTATGTGTTTGTCCATAAATGGAGTGGATTTGTTTCCTTTATCATTTTTTTTCTCAGTACTACTTGGTTTCTGTTAGTAATAACCTTTGATCAGACCTTAAGCTCAACAGAAGGTTAATGAAAATTTATGTGATGAGTTCTGAAGTCCAGAAACAGTGTAATTAGCAGGCTATGTGCAACCGAGCTATGATATTTATCTGTACTCTTACTGAAAAAAGAATCTCTGAGCTGGGATGATTTCTCTACATGCCTGCAGCTGGAGATGCCACATGGACCCTGGGCTGTGCCAAAGTGAGGACATGCCACTGTTACCCATCAGCAGTAACAAGACAAGTGCTTTCTTTCCACCTGCCCTCTCCAGTGGCTCTTTGCCTTTCTAGATTAAAAACCATACCAAGAGGAGGGATGCCTGGGTGACTCCACGGTTGAGTGGCTGCCTTTGGCTCAGGGTGTGATCCCGGTCTGGGGATCCAGTCCCACATCGAGCTCCCTACATGGAGCCTGCTTCTCCCCCTGCCTGTGTCTCTACCTTTCTCTCTGTGTCTCTCATGAATAAATAAATAAAATCTTAGAAAAAAAATACCAAGGAGAGACCTTCCAAGATGGTGCAGGAGTAGGGGATCCTAATTCATCTGGTCCCTGGAAATCAGCTAGACGGTTATCAAATCATCCTGAAAACAAGCAAAATCAACTGGAGATCTGAGAAAAGTTTTGCTACAATTCTACAAATAGAAAAGCGACCACTTTTTGCCAGGTAGGAGGTGCAGAGATGAGAACCTGAGGTGATATATCAGATAAACCGGGACTGGGGGGAGCCTCTAAGCCAGCTACTGGAAAGTGCGATAAGCAGTGGGGCGCAAAATTTACCTTTTAGAAGTTTACCTGAAAGGTGCTCAGGAGGTGGAGCAGGGTGGAATCCTAGGGGGGCCCATGTAGTTTCAGGATCCTCAGAATCACAAAAAGAATCAGGGTGCCTGAGTGCAGCAGAGTTCCCAAGCATGGGAGCCGGGAAGCTAGCTGCAAAGAGCCAGCCCTGGCATAGGCTCTCTGCTTGGTGTGGCCATAAAACCAGAATCCCTTTCCAAAATACACCCAGAATCTAGTTTATTGTTCTGTTTTGTTCAACTTCTTTTCTGATTTTACTCCCATTTTTTCCCCTTTTCTTTTTAGTTTTTTCTCCTCTGATTTATGTAGTAGATATTTTTTCTGGTGTCATTGTTGCTATATTTGTATTTTCCTTCACTTTCATCTATTCTTTTCTGGACATAGTGTCAACAGGGAAGAACTCATCCCAAAAAGGAGAACAAGAGGCAGAACTCACAGGCAGGGAACAAATAAATATGGATATAAGTAAGATGTTGGAACTAGAATTCTAAACAATGATTAAAAAGGTACTAGTTTGGCTTGAAAAAAGCATAGAAGACCCTAGTGAATCCCTCCCTGGAGAAATAAAAGAACTAAAATCTAATCAGGTCAAAATCAGAAAGGCTGTTTCTGGCATGCAATAAAAAATGGAGGCTCTAACTGCTAAGATAAGCAAGACAGAAGAGAGAGTCAGTGATATAGAAGACAAAATGATGGAAAATAAGGAAGCTGAGAGCTTTCACCTAAGGTCAGGAATATAGCGGCGATGTCCACTATTACCACTACACTTCAACATAATACTAGCAGTCCCAACCTCAGCAATCAAATAACAAAAAGAAATAAAAAGCACAAAAATTGGCAATGAAGAAGCCAAACTCTCATTCTTTGCAGATGACAGGATACTCTATGTGGAAAACCCAAAAGACTCCACCTCAAAACAGCTAGATCTCAGACAAGATTTCAGCAAAGTGGCAGGATATAAAATCAATACACAGAAATCAGTTGCATTTCTATACACTAACAGTGAGACAGAAGAAAAAGAAGTTAAGAAATTGATCCCATTTACAATTGCAACAAAAAACATAATATGCCTAGGAATAAATCTAACCAAAGAGGCAAAGGATATGTACACTTAAAACTATAGAATATTTGTGAGAGAAATTGAGGGAGATACAAAGAAATGGAAAAACATTCCATGCTCATGGATTGGAAGGAGAAATATTGTTAAAATGTCTATGCTACCCAGAGCAATCTATACATTCGAAGCAATCCCTGTCAAAATACCATCAACTTTTTTTCACAGAGCTAAAATAAATAATCCTCAAAATTGTTTGGAAACAGAAAAGACCCTGAATAGCCAAAGGAATGTTGAAAAAGAAAACCAAAGCTGGTGGCATCACAATTCTGGAACCCAGACTATATTACAAAGATGTGATCATCAAGACAGTATGGCACTGGCACAAAAACAACACATAGATCAATGGAACAGAACAGAGAACCCAGAAATGGACCCTCAACTCCAAGGTCAACTAATTAACAAAGCAGGAAAGAATATCCAATGGAATAAAGACAGTCTCTTCAACAAATAGTGCTGGGAAAATTGGACAGCCACATGCAGGAGAATGAAACTGGACCATTTTCTTATGCCATTCACAAAAATAAACTCAAAATGGATGAAAGACCTAAGTGTGAGACAGGAATCCATCAAAATCCTAGTGGAGAACACAGGCAGCAACCTCCTAGACATCAGCCACAGCAACTCCATGCTAAACTTGTCTCCAAAGGCAAGGGAAACAAAAGCAAAAATGAACTATTCAGACTTCATCAAGATTAAAAGCTTTTGCATAGCAAAGGAAACAGTTGACAAAACCAAAAGAAAACTGACAGAATGGGAGAAGACATTTGCAAATGTCTTATCAGATAAGGGGTTAGTATCCAAGATCTATAAGAACTTATCAAACTCAACATTCAAAAAACAAATAATCCAATCAAGAAATGGGCAGAAGACATAAACAGAAATTTCTCCAAAGATGACATACAAATGGTCAATTGACACACGAAAACATGGTCAACATCACTTGTCATTAAGGAAATATAGATCAAAACCACAATGAGATATCACCTCACACCCATCAGAATGGCTAAAGTTAACAAGTCAGGGACAATAAATGTTGGTGAGCATGCAGATAAAGGGAAGTCCCCTTACACTGCTGGTGGGAATGCAAGCTGGGACAGCCACTCTGGAAAACAGTGTGGAGGTTCCTCAAAAAGTTAAAAATAGAGCTACCCTATGATGCAGCAATTGCACTACTAGGTATTTACCCCAAAGGATACAAATGTAGTGATCCAAAGGGTCACCTGCACCTCAATGTTTATAGCAGCAATGTCCACAATAGCCAAACTAAGGAGAGAGCCCAGATGTCCATTGACAGGTGAATGGGTAAAGAAGACATGGTCTCTATATACAATGAATATTACTGAGCCACCAGAAAGGGTGAAATCTTACCATTTGCAATGATGTGGATGGAACTGGGGAGTATTATGCTGAGTGAAATAAGTCAATCAGAGAAAGACAATTGCCATGTGATCTCACTCATATGTGGAATTTAAGAAACAAAACAGAGGATCATAGGGGAAGGGAAGGTAAAATAAAATAAGATGAAATCAGAATGGGAGACAAACCATAAGAGATTCTTCAACTATAGGAAACAAAATGAGAGTTGCTGAAAGGGACAGGGGTCGGGGCATTAAGGAGAGCACTTGATATAATGAGCACTGGGCATTGTATGCAACTGAAGAATCACTGAACTTTACCTCTGAAAATAATAATTATGTTATTTAATTGAATTTAAATAAAATTCAATAAAAACTATGACAAGATTCTTTGAGAATATCCTCTATTTAGTTCTTTGGTAAGTTAGAGGTATGAATTAGCCCTTGGTTAATGCTATCCTTCTATTAGTTCTCTGCTGCTGGGAAAATGTTTGAAATCTTGGCATGTAAAATACATCCAATGGTGAAATAAAAATTTTCCTTGAAACATTAGTGGAGTTTAATGGAGGTAGGGTAGGGAGGCATATGGTCCATTGGTTTGTTTATATTGTCATCCCATAATATAGATTTTAATTCAGAGATTTCCTCCTGTATGTGCCATGTAAGCCCAGTAATTTTCAAAGATCATTGGAGATAAGAACACAAAATTAAACACTCACAATTTACATTTTGCTAAAGGAAACACTATAAAAGAAAGAAAGAAAGAAAGAAAGAAAGAAAGAAAGAAAGAAAGAAAGAAAGGAAGAAAGAAAAAGAAAATGACCCTTTACAACCTTTCTCCAACTTCTAATGATGATATAAGATATGCTGGCCTCTTTTTTGATAACCAGTTTGTGGGCTCATAGTCTGAATATGCGATGGACTGGGAGAAATAGAGAAAATATTTTTTCTTGTGTTTCAGCCATTCTACGAGCTATTTTAACAATTCACGTATTTATTTTGTGTTCTCTTCATTTCTTGGTGTGACAAATAACTCATTCATGCTCTTTTACATTGATTTCAATAAACTATGAATAAAATATTTATAGCATGAACATTTCATCTTCCATAGTCTCAATATTCAAATGTTTGTTCTTACTAGACACAGCCTTTATTTTCCTTTAAGTAGATCTAGGTGATGTAAATGAGTGTTTGCTTATGAATACAAAACATCCACTAACACTTATTAACAAACAAAAATATTCAGACCCACCAGATGAACATCTGAAAATTGAATGGGCACATCCTTCTTGCTTGCAGGTAAAATTTAAGATTATAGTATTGATGATTATAAAAATCTGAATTCTACTTCTTAAATATTTGTTCTGAGCCAGCACCACACTAGATGCTTTGCATGTATTTTACGCTATCTTAGTTAGATAACATATAAAAGATATGCATATTTTATGCTTGTCTTGTTAGATAATGTTTGCCATCCCCATTTTCAGAGAAAATAACTGAGATTTAAAGAGCTTATATGACTATTCCATAGTCACTTACTGGAAAATGGCAGAATTAGGATTTCAATTAAGGTCTGTGATACTACAAGTCCCAACCTCTTAATTACTAGAGTACATGACTTTACACAATTAAAATATGCTTACATTTGCCACTGTAGTTTTTCAGGCAACAAATCCTCTGTGATGACTGAAATCATGAGATATCAATAATGGTCCAAACCTGGCCATTCAAGGTGTTAGTATCTCAAATATGAGTCACATTTTTAAAATTCACATTCATTTCAATCTCTTTTTCTTCCATTTACCAAAGAACTTACAGAATTTCCTACTATATGATGCCCTATAAGTGCCATTCAACTTTAACATCTCTAATTACCTTCCAGATACAGATAGTATTCAACCGCGAGCATGGCCTCTTGCATAGAACGGCAGGCAGCAGCTGTATCTCCCCCAACCTAAGATATTATTTTCAATTTTTAATTTAATATTTGGTAAAGGATACTAGGTGGACAAAAACATGTCAGTAGGCATATCTGAGTACACACACACACACACACACAAAGAAGCTGGATTCATCAAGACTTTTGTCATTGCAATTGGAAATATTATTTTGCTTGGTATTCTTGAGCAAGGAGTAGTGTGTATAGGGAAGCTCCCTCTAGGCGTGGATGGGAATACTTATCTTTTATCTAACCATAGGAGCAAAATATGAACAGGAGGAGAGTGGTCCTGACTCTGTTTATTGCAACAGAGTTGGAAAAAATCTGACTAATAGAACAACTTAGTAGATACCAGCCACTTTTGAGTCCTCCATGGGCAAATGACATTGAATAATTGACTCGAAGAACATGAGCTTCCTTAGGAACCTTGAATAAAGTCTGTGTAGTTCAGGGAGGTGGAGAAACAGAACAAACTTGTGTTTTTGGCCAATCTCTTTTCCTGTGTTCTTATTGTTAATTTCTTGAGAACTATTAAGGTTTCTTATGAAATATTCTAATTTTAAGGGATGAAAATCTAATCAATAGGTGCAGATAACTACATCTTTCTTTGCTTTTTCCTTTTTTTTTTTTTTTTTTTTTGGTCAGGTTTATTGTGTCATAATTTACAAAATAAAATTCACCTTTGTATTCAATTTTATTTTGCAAGTTTGACAAATATATGCTGTCATGTAAATACCACTAACACAGTAAAAATAGATTATTTTTCTCACTTCCCACAATTCTCTCCTCCTTTTTGCAGTCAATCCCCTCCCCCAACCTCTGGTTCATAGTATCCACTGTTCTAATGTCTGCTCCCATAATTTGTTCTTTCCCAGAGTGCTGTCCAAATGGAATTGTATAATAGGCTCTCTTTGTGTAAGAATTTTGAGATTCACTCATGTTTATGCATGTTGTCATTAGGTCATTATTATTATTGAGCAGTATTTCGTTATATTGGTGTACCACCATTTGTTTATCCACTTACCAGTGGCTGGACATTTGAGTTCTTTCCAATTCTGGGTTATTATGAACATTCCAGGAAAGGTTTTGTGTGATCATTTCTAGGAGTTAGATTGCTGGGTAATGTGCTTATCTTCATAAGATACTGCCAAACTGTCTTCCAAAGTTGTGCCGTTTTGCATTCTCACCAGGGATGTACAAAAATTCCAGTTGTTCCACATGCTTGTCAACACTTGGTATTGTCAGAATGTTTTTTCAATTTTAGCCATTCTATAAGGTATGTGTTCATCAACTTGTGGTTTTAATTTGCATAAGGTGATCTGACACCTAAATCCAATGTGGTATGTTGGATTGGATTCTGGAACAACAACAAAGAAAGAAGACATTATTAAAGATCTGATGAAATCTGAATAAAGTCTGTAGTTGAGTAATAGTGTTGTACCAATGTTAATTTCTTAGTTTTGATAAACAGTTATGAAAGATAGTGATGATTATGTATAGAAGGTGAGTTATAATTAGGGAATTAGTTACTATACAGAAATTTCTATACTATTTTGCAAGTAAAAGGTTCCATGAATGTAAAAGATACAATTAATAAAGGTGCCATGTGACATTTATTAACTTCCCCAGGGTGCCTGGGTGGCTCAGTGGTTGAGCATTTGCCTTTGGCTCAGGATGTGATCCCAGGGTCCTGGGATCAAGTCCTACATCAGGCTCCCCACAGGGAGCTTGCTTCTCCCTCTGTCTGTGCCTCTGCCTCTCCCTATGTCTCTCATGAATAAATAAATAAAATCTTTAAAAAATAAAAATAAATAAGAATAAATAGAAATAAATAGAAAAATCATAATTAGACCCCTGAGGATCTGCAGCAAGTTCCTGTTCTGTAGTAGAGAACCATACAACATTTGACAAACAGTTGCTGGTCTGCTACTGCTGGTGTGCTACTGGTCTGCTACAGTAAAATGCTGACCATGGGCATCATTTGATCACATGGATATAGCGGCATCCTGTCAAATTCATGAAATCCTAGGCTGAATGAGCTCATCAGCAATTTATTGTAATATGAAAGTGGTACATCCAGATATAATACGAGTCAGGTGGCTCGTTTATTATAACTGCATGAGCAGATAGGCCAGACCTTGACATCATTTGCTAATGTTGCTTCTGTGATTCTTTCCAAGCATCTACCAGAAAACACATGAAAGAATTCTTTTGGACCAGCTGATAGAAGTAGAAAAAGGTCAAGCTTCAGACATCTGGTTACCCACGTTGTGTGGAAAGAGAAGCAGTCCAAGATAGAATGCAGATGGACTCATGGGCAATGGCAATTGACTGGCTGGATTTCTGTGGGCCTAGAAGAAAATTGGAAGATAACAATAGTTGAAGACTTTATGTTGTATATTGATGCCCACCAGCAAATAGTAAATGGAATAAGTCCTGAATTGCCAAGCAAGGGCCTCAGTCAGTCCCTGTCATCTACTACGTCATTCCTAACACCATGAGGTCATGAGTGGAGTAGTAGCCATTGTATCAGAGATATAGGATGCACATGGTCCCAACTGCATGTGTTCCAGCTCACTAAGACTGATACAGCTACTACTTCTGCTAAATGCTGAATCTGCCACAACACAAACCCACACTAGATCTTAATAAGAAATTATCTGCCAAGAGGGCTTTTTGGTGGCAAGTTTATGACATTGGATCCCTGCTGCCTTGAAGACAGCCATTTGTTCTGACTAGAATCCATATCCAATAAATTTTGGGTATGGATTTTTCTTTCTTGGTAATACAGTCTCAGTTAATATGCTATCCAAAGATATTCAGAATATCTGATGCATCAACACAGAATCCTGCATAATAACACAGAATCCTGCATAATAACAAAATAGACAAAGTGATCAACCTCATAACAAAGGAGATATGTCAGTGGACACATGACTAGATGTCATTATACATATGAAACTACACCGAGGCTAATATCTTAACCAGCTATACCAAACATAAACATAAGATAAACATCTAAACCAAACATCTACCAATTTGGAGATGTGAGTATATGAGGTCTTCAGTAAGGAAAATGAGTATAGTAGCTAAGGGGAGAGAAACAGGAGTGGCCTTAATTTCTATAACTTGCAATTATCCATGTAGGAAATTTGTACTTCTTCTTTTTATTCTTTTCTTTCTTTCTTTCTTTCTTTCTTTCTTTCTTTCTTTCTTTCTTTCTTTCTTTCTTTCTTTCAGAATGGTGGAGTGTCAGAGGAAAAGGGAGAGAGAGAATCTTAAGCAGGCTCCACACCCAGCATGAGGCCCAATGTGGTGCTTGATCTCACAACTCTGGGATCATGACCTGAGCCAAAATCAAGAGTCAGATGCCTAACCAACTGAGCACCTGGGTACCCTGACGTTTATATTTCTATTTTCCATTACCTTAGACTTTGAGAATCTCGAGCTCTTAATTGTTGGAGGAGTAACACTTCCAGCAGAGTACATAGTTGGAGTCCATTCAAATCTATTTTCAAACTTTCACCTACTCTTTTTTGATTGATCCTTTGCACCAAGAGAACAGAGGCAAGAAAAGGAGTCAACATTCCATCAGGGGTAATCAATCAGTATGTGATAAATTTATTTATTCATCAGTAGGGGTGTATTTATTTATCCCTGGGGGCAGGGGTAGTACTTACATGATCCACTTGGGAATTGTTTAGTACTCCATTATCTAATGTTGATGGTAAAAGGAAGTATAGCAGCCACGCATGAAGAGAGTTCCTGGTTATGGAGATAAGTCTCCCCTCATCAGTTATGCCTCTGACCAGCAGAGGTGCTAGCCATGCTTAAGGGGAATTTACAAGGGATTGTAAAAGAGAAAGGAAGGAAGATGATGAGTACAATTTGTGGCTTCAAGGTCTTCTAACTAACCGTTATTTTCTAAGTTACTCAAGGGAAAGAGACCACTTAGAATTCTGAAGAGATGTTTCTCTCATGATATGAACCTACCACCCAAAGCACAAGACTCTGAGTGATGAATGGTGTAAAGTGTGTTGTGTGTCATGCTGCACTGCTTAAAGCTCCCCTTTCATGACTGGGACACTCATTTCCCTGACTTCTGGGATTGTTGCTTGCCAATGGCTCATGGCTGAGTACTCTCTGGAGAGTATTCTCTGGAGTATTCTCTGGACATTGCTTTCTGTTAAAGGAAACCACCTTGCCCAAGGATACACCAGTACTGTGCTGGTGAGCTAGTGCTCCAAAAGCAAAGTCCTGAATAAATATCCCCATGATCGCCAATGTCAAGGTATCAACAGTTTAATAACCAGCTCACAGACTTCTTAAATATTTAGCAGTTGGCTCTCTTGAGGCTTGACACAGTACAGATTCCATCACTCCTATGGATTATAGGCCTGTACACTCCTCTTTGGGGGCAGCCTGCCTCCAATGACCAGTCAGTGAAGGGGCAAATGGGAATAACACATCCAGCTCCAGAATGCCTCTGCTACCCTGCTTCATAGTTTAACCTACCCTTCTGCCTAAACTCATCTCCTTCCCCCTTCAGGTATATTCCTGGAAAATCTCTAATAAAATTCTTGAACATAAATCTTCTTCTCAAAATCTGTTCTTAGGGACCAACCCTGGATAATGTAGAAACACTGAAAGAATGAATACTCATTCTTTTCTCATTATTTTTTTCCCTATCAGTGTAATTTATATTTTAGGAAGCAAAAAGTGAATGATCATAATATATTTTCCACATGCTTAAGGTAGCAGTAGAGAGTAAAAGAGAATGGATCAGAAAAGCAGCAGGCACAAAGGATAATAAAAAGTAACTCCAACATCCATGTCAGTGGTACAAATGCGCCATGCTCACATGGACCCCGTCTCCCTTTAAGATGCAGAATGTTACCCTGACGAAGTTACACTTCTCTTTCTATGAAAGCTTGTGTAAAAAATATTTAAACTTTTTTTTTGAGCCCACTATTTTCAAAAAGTAAGCATCATTGCCTAAAATGGAATTTGTGATGTGGCCATAATGTTTATTTCACAACAATATAAGAAACAGTTTTATAGAAACCTCATTCCGAAATTCTAAGGGAGTCAAATAAGAATAATTTCCCTGCATTCTCCTCCCATCAACAGGAACCTAATTTTGCCAGTATGATATGAAATGTGAGATCGTTAAATCTTTTTGAAGCATTTGACTGGCAGATAAGGATGAAAATTGTCAGATGCCTGATGGTCAATCTCAGATTTCAGCTGTACAGCATTTCTAAACGTGACATTAAATAATTTTGGAGGAAAATACATTTCTACCCATCTTCTTTGAATAGATACCTTCTAACTTCTCATTGCTTAAAAAATTCCCAGGATGTTACACTGAGAAAAAAATACACTATTGAATAGAAATTTCTCAACAGTCAGATGGACAGAATAATAATGAACATGAATAATACTAAAAGTAAAACCTAAATCATTCTGTAGCTAAGTCCTTAACATACCCCTTCCTTAGGAATATTTGTTCCATATAATTCCAATAGTTGCACACTTTGATTAAAATCTTTTACTGTCCTTAGAAAATGAGTTTTGGAATGCACAATTTAAAGGAAAAAGAAGATATGTAAAAGAAGCACAGTCAGCCTAATTTGAATTTAATTTTGAAATTTTTACATACCACCATGTTCGCCTGAACATCTGCGATTCCGTTCTGTTAATGGGAATGAAAACCTAAAACTATGGTGAGTAGGGTACAAATTAGAAGGAAAATACAAACTGAGACTCTATAATGTTTCATGAACTGTATTAAACACATTACAAATGTTATTCATTAATCCTCACCCACATCACTATAAGCTCTTCTATCTCCATTTGATGGATTGGGAAAATAAATGCCAGTAATTTGCCAAAGTCATATAGCTGTGTCTTCTCCTCACTGCTCCTGATAAACACCACTAGGCCTCATGCATCACTTCCCTAACAGCATGACTTTGACTTCTCTATCCACCTTTATCTTCAAGGAGTGCTTCCCAGAGCAATGGCTTTTAAAAACCATTGCAGTAGATACCTACTGCTGTGTAACAAATGGCCCCAAATGTAGCAACCTAAAACAACCAATATTTATTATCTCACGTGGTTTCTTGGCTTTGGCAGATGGTTTTGATTCAGGGTCTCTTATGAAGTGGCAGTCTTGCTGTCAGTTATGCTGGAGCTCATCTGGAGTCTTAACAGAAGGTGGGTTCCAAGATGGCTTTCTCATGTGATTCTTGGAAAGAGGCTTCAGGTCCCTCCTGGATGGTAGAAGAAGGCCTTGGTTCCTCTTGACGAGGTCCACTCCACACTCCTGCCTGAGCATCCTCACAACGTGACACCTGCCTTTCCCCAGAGCAAGGATCCAAAGAGAACTAAGCAGAAGACACAACGTCACAGCACATAGGCTTGGAAGTGACATCCCAAGACCTACCATTTTCTACTGTTCAAACAGACTAATCCCAATACAATGTGTGGCAGGTCTAAACAAGGTTGTAGACACCAGGAGGTAGAGATTAGGCCCAGGTATAAATGGTGCTACTTGAATTTAATTCCTTACGTACTCTCAAGTACAATTCCTCCCTCAATCTGAAGACCTGTGAAATCAAACAGATAAGTCATCCTGCCACACGTTAGACAAAAGACACAGCTACATGCCTCTTTGAGATAAGCTCTTCTCTACATTAGATTTATCCTGAGCCACCTGAGGAACAATGCCCTTGAGCTTCTTAGAAGTTTGATTTGCACTTAGAAGTTTGATTAAGGGTATCTATGAGCTACAACCTTACACTCTTTAGAGGACCTGTCGTCTGACAGAATTAAACACTGATGCACCACATTTTTTTTTAAGTGAGCTCTATGCCCAACGTGGGGCTTGAACTCACAACCCTGAGATCAAGAGTGGCATGCTCTACCAATGGAGCCAGCCAGGTGCCCTGCTGATGCACCGCTTTTGATTTTTCTCAGGTCTTAACAAAAGATGTTACTGTCACACCTTAGGTTTTATCATTAGCCCCTGTGTTCCTAGCAGTGCCCTGGGGTGGATCATTGTTTAGAAGTCATTTCTTAATTTTAGCATCATTTTCCCACTGAACTGAAAATGTTCAACACTGTTAAATCCCAGCTCCTTTGTATTTAACAGACCTCCTTTTACTTTCTCTCACTTCACATTTTACTTTAAGCAGCTGGATGAAAACAAGTGGTGCCTCTAACACTCCGGCTGGAAATCTTAGCTACATCACAAAATTCATTAGGCACATCTTCTGTGTTCCTTGTTCTCGCAGGGAGTGGTGTTGCTAAACACTCTGCCACTACATAAAAGGATCTCCTTCACTCCGGTTTCCGAGATTTTCCTCTTTCATCCATCACTGCCTCCTTGAGGGCAATGACATTTCTACAAAATTTCCTCAAGGCTTTTCCGAACCCCTCCCCCCCCCCATTGGCCCTCACTTCCACTCACTGACTTACTTCAAAACCGCTGCACATTTTAAGTATTAGTTCACACTTAGACACTTTGGCACCCAAAGCTGTGTTAGTTATCAATTGCCACGTACACATTCTCCCAGAATGTTGCAGTTTGCAAACAACATTTACCATAGTACATGTTTTCTGAGGGGTAGAAATTCAGGAGCCACCGAGCTGGGTGGTTTCAGTGAGGATCTCTCAGGAGGTCGTAGTCACGTTCCAGACTGCAGCTGACCCTACTGAATATTTGATGGGGGCTGAAGGATGTGTTCTGAAGATGTCACTTATGTGGCAAAAGGCTCTGTTCTGTGCCACGTATGCTCCTCCACGGGGCTGTCGAGTTTCCTCATGACATAGCAGCTGAGGAAGCGCTGGCTTCCCCAGGAGAAAGTGACCCGAGAGAGCCATATAAAAGGTTATATGTCTTTCATAATTGTGATGGTTAACTCTATGTGTCAATATGGCTGAACTACAGGGTCCAGATATTTGGTCAAATGTTATTCTAGATTTGTGTGTGTGTGTATGTGTGTGTGTGTTTTGAATAAGAGTCACATTTAAATCTTTGAGAAAATCAGACGGCTATGTACACTGTGGGTGGGCCTCAAACAATCAGTTGAAGGGCCGAATATCAGCAAAAGAGTGACCTGTCCTAAGCAAGAAGGAATCATGCCAGCAGACAGCCTTTAGACTTCAACTGCAACATTAGTTCTTCTCTGGATCTCTAGCCTGCTGGCTCACTCTTCAGATTTTATTTATTTTTTTAAAGATTTTATTTATTCATTCATGAGAGACACACAGAGAAAGGCAGAGGCACAGGCAGAGGGAGGAGAAGCAGGCTCAAGGCAGGGAGCCTGATGCAGGAATCGATCCTGGGACTCCAGGATCACACCCTGGGCCAAAGGTAGGCGCTAAACGGCTGAGCCACCCAGGGATCCCACTCTTCAGATTTTAGACCTGCCAGTTTCTATAATCACATGAGCCAATTCCTTCAGTGAATTTCTCTGCCTCTCTCCTGTTTCTCTAAAGAACTCGAACTAATACAACAACCTCATCTCAGAAGTGACATGCCAGCTTTTGTGTGTTCTATTAGTCACGCAGATCAATCTTGGCAAATTGAAAGAAGGGACCAAACAAGGCCATGAATACCAAGGGGCAGGAATTCTCTGGGGCTGTTTTGAAGGTCAGCTACCACAACTATCTACCATATAATGATACCCAAGGTCATGTTTGCAGTGAGAACGTCTGCTTGGAATTACGGATTTGCAAACCCAGTTGCATAGTTGACATCACAGCTAGTTGTAAATAAGCAAATGGACATTTAATAGCGCTCCTGACCACTGCCCATCACCATCACCTAACCTGTTCCTCTGCTGGTGTTCCCAATTACAGTTAATAGCGTTAGTGATCATCATTCTTCAGGTGAAACTTTTAGTCCAATCTTGGTTCTATTTGTCTCACACTACACATGTGATCATGAATCTGTCAACTACTTTCCAAAACACCCTGGTATCAATGAGTTTTCACTTTTCACAGCCTTTATAACCATTGCTGTCATCCAAGCCTCTACCATTACATACAAGTGGAATCATAGAAAAATAAATACTGTCTCTTCTTTCTGCTGTCATCAAGGACCTAAATTTGCCAGTATTTTTAAGATTAAAAAAAAATCATTCTATGGCTGCATACACAGAATGCGTAATGCCTATGGTTTGTGTGTGTAGTGGTGGGGGGGACCCTGATTTGGGTACCTTCGTAAGAGTTTCTGAATATGGGCCCAGCATGTTCTGATGGGGGAATCACAATTTTTTATACAGACTTGTTCGTTTTGCTTTGTTTCTGCCTCTCCTGAACTCTTTGTCAGCTACCACTTGGCATTTTGAATGGGAAGGTGTCACCATTCATCAAATTAAAATGCACATACAAATGCATTTTAATGTGCAGTGTACATTAAAAGGCCTCCTTCAGATATTATATGACCCAGCTTAACAATGTAATTTTACCATTAAGACATTTTATCACAATAGAATTACCAACTCTAATTTGTTTATTTCTTTTCCCCCCTCTCAATTAATCTTCTCCCAGACCAACAAGCATTTTTTCCGTTTATTAATGGCACAATGGGAAAATAATTACTAAGATGAGTATGGTTTGGGTCTCTGAGTTTTCAATAAATAGAGTAAATGGAGTAGAAAATGCTTCTTATGTACCCATATCAAACTCTGTATGGGGCACAGATAAAGATCCTCCTAGGGGGTCTTTATGTAATTGCAGACTGATAAGGACCCCATCCAGAAAGTGAGTGTTCATACTTTGTGATAAGACTACATACTAATCAAGGAGGTGATAAGAATCAACAATACAAAAAATGTTGCCTTCTTTCAACTCCTGTTACACATTACCCTTTCTGGATAACCTAGGTCACTATATTAGTTATCTATAGATATGTAAAAATTACTCCAAATCTTAGCATCTTAACACAATATTGATTGTCTCACTTTCTGTGGGTTAGAGTCGATGTAGATGGATAGTTCTGGATCCGGGTTTCTCAGGGGTCAGAGTAGTAGTCATGGGCCAGCCAGGCCTGTAGTCATGTGGAGCTTGAGGACCTGCTTCCAAACTCACTCATGTGGTTGCAGGCAGGCTTTGGTTCTTTACCATATGTTGGCTGAATAGTTGAGTTCCTCACCTTATAGGTCATCCCACTGGGCTGCTCACAGCATGGCAGCTTGCTTCCCTGAGAGCAAGTGATTAGAGAGAGAGCCCAAGACATGAGCCACAAAACAATAAATTAATCTCTTAGGTGACCATCAGGGCACTGGATTCTCTCTGTTACAAGTGATTTGCTAAGTCCAGCCCACATTCAAGTTGAGCACAGTAAGGCTCCACCTCTTGAAGGGAGAAGCATCAAATAATCAGAAATTTGCTTACAACCACCACAGCCAGATAATCACCCACTTCACCTGGGCCATCGCTGGCCCAGATCTGTTATCAGCTCTGATACACCTGCCGAGCCATCCTCCAGAGATTGGCACTTACTGTGAAAGGAGACAGCCTTCTTCCTCTGGCCGCACTGTCTATATAAAACTTGCACAATGTCATGTAGAGTCTCATTCTGAAGCAGCAGAAAACCTGCAGAAGGAAAATGAAACTTCACATTTTATCATGGAATCATTTTCTAGTGGTTTTGAGAGTAAATACTAATGCCAAACTCTTTTGTTCCCATACTGGCCTTGATACTCAATTACTGTGCGACTTTGAAAAATGATTTAAACATTATGTCCTTAAAGTTTACATTTGCAAAATGCAGATAATAGCAACAACTATCCAGTAGGCTGCTGAGATGATTAAATGTGTCAGTAAATATATATACATTATATATATATATTATATATAGTGCTTAGAATATTGCTGGACAGATATTTATTATTAATATCACTATTTTATTAATATCATTATTTTTATTATCATTATTTTAATTGAAATCTCTTCTACCCCCTAGTCCCACTCATGGTCCATAAAATTGGCATGCATTCTACAAATATAAGAACTTGGTAATGAGCCAGACTTTGTTTCAGGCATTGGAGGTGCAGTAGTGAACAAAACAGACTAAAATTTTGCTTTGCAGGAGCTTCTGTTTTTGTGCCTTTTGCTCACATCATTTGTGATATCCTCTTGGCTTTGCCAGTAACCTGTCAATCTGAGCAAGTCATTTATTTATTCTTTCTCAAGGTGTTTCCCATTTGCAAAATAAGGGTGATGAAGGTTTTACTATTTTCAGGGTTCTTTTTTTTTTCATAATGGTGTTCCAGATAGGGTCAAAATTCCCCAGAAATGTTTCCAGGATTTTGCAAAAATTTCATTGTAATTTGACCCAATTTATCCATCAATATTTTATTTTTGTTTTTAAACACTTAAATATGAACTTCATGCAATCAAGTGAGCTATACCAAATATTAGTATATTAGAGTCCATATGGATTAAGATTTGTCTGCAATAATCTGTTCATAAATAAGAAAAGAATCATACATCTGAACTTACAAATAAATACAAACTCTTACTTTAATCTGTTTTATATATTGCAATTCTATATAGGAGAGGAATTGAAATAGGGTATCACAAAATGGCATTCAAATTCATTTGTCTATATAATAATGACTAAAATTTTGAGCCACTATCATTTGCCAGAATCTCTCCTTATGTGTTCCACATACTTCATTTAAATTTAAAAACAATTCTATGATGTTCACGTGCATTTCTTCCTTTTAAAAAGTTAGGAAACAAGCTATAAAGATTAATTAACCTGCTAAAGTTGAATAATTATAGTGGCTTAGCCAGAATTTTAATTCAACTTAAGTTGATTTAATTAATATAATATAATGTAATATAATATAATATAATATAATATAATATATAATAAATATAATATAATAAATATAATATAATATAAATGTGTTTTAACTACAGCAACTATAATTATTTTCAGGATCCCTTATTATGATAGCCACCATATTTATCTACCTTTCCATTCTTTTACATGTAAAAACAGCTCTTGGCATTGAAGGGTGAGAGTCAACAAGTCTGATGGTAAAAGCTTCAATGTAAATAACTTCCAGGAGACATATTATACATAGCACTGTGATTCCAAATAATAATCTATTCATCTGTTTCTCTTTCATTGTAATAATCGGTTGCAAAACTATTTTGCTTCTATGTTTGCTAACACTCACCATACACATGTTCAGTATTTACATGATGTACTCACTGTAGCAGACGTAATTCTGCTCCCTTTCCATTCAGTCTCATCCCATACCTGGGCATCACTTAACCTGTGACCAGAATGTCATTGCTGAAGCATGGACTATCATGTCACTCTCCTGAGTGTTGTCTACAATGTCTCCTTCTGTATTTACATCCCTGGGCCTTGCATTGAAGTTCCTCACAATCCAGTCCTGGCCTACTTTTCTAGAAAATTTTACCATTAACTTTTTGCATCTTAAATTCTGGTCTTGCTTTAAAAACAAGCAAACAAACAAAAACCATTTTATTTATTTATTTGAAAGAGGGGGGGAGGGAGGGAGAGAGAGAGAGAGAGAACCATTTTATTTATTTATTTGAAAGAGGGGGGGAGGGAGGGAGAGAGAGAGAGAGAGAATGAGTGAGGATCCTAGCTGAGTGGGGAACCCAACATGTGGCTCAATCCCAGGACCCTAAGGACATGACCCTGGACGAAGGCAGATGCTTAACCGACTGACCCACTCAGGTGCCCCTCTGGTCTTGCTTTAAAACAAACACATATCCCAAAGATACAGCTGCAGTGAAATGTCGGGACACCTGCACCCTGATGTTTATAGCAGCAATGTCCACAATAGTCAAACTGTGGAAGGAGCCTCAGTGTCCATCGAAAGATAAATGGATAAAGAAGCTGTGGTCTATGTATACAATGGAATATTACTCAGCCAGTAGAAACGACAAATACCCACCATTTGCTTCGATGTGAATGGAACTGGAGGGTATTATGCTTAGTGAAATAAGTCAATCAGAGAAGGACAAACATTATATGGTCTCATTCATTTGGGGAATACAAAAAATAGTGAAAGGGAATGAAGGGGAAAGGAGAAAAAATGAGTGGGAAATATCAGAAAGGGAGACAGAACATGAGAGACTCCTAACTCTGGGAAACGAACAAGGGGTGGTGGAAAGGGAGGTGGGTGGGGGGTGGTGGTGACTGGGTGACAGGCACTGAGGGAGGCGCTTGATGGGATGAGCACTGGGTGTTATGCTATATGTTGGCAAATTGAACTTCAATAAAATAAATAAATAAATAAAACACATATATTTCTGAAATTAGCATTTGGTATTTCATAGTGCCTAGGACAGTGCCTGACATGGCTAAAGCACCAATCAATGCTTGTTAAAGAAAATGGTCTATGACTATGTCCAGCCATTGTTAGAATTTGAATCCCATTCCTTATTTTGACTCTTAATGCATTAAACATGAGAACAGAAGCACAGCATTCAGTCATAATGATGTAGCAAATCTCAGTCAGTGGCCTCAAACCTCTTTAGAACTTTATTTCATTGATATGCACAAAGTAAACATTCAGTAAATCAGGAGACTTAAGAGAATTTTGTAAATATTCTTAAATCCAAGATTTAAACTGAATTAATGACTAAAAATCTGAGGGAAGTGGCTTCCTAAATTGTAAATGCCACATTTCTTGTTTTCTCCAGCTTGATCAGTTTATGGTTGAGCAGCACAATTAATAGCTACTATTTTTGTAAAGTACGTGAAAAGCAATATTTTGTCTAGCTCTGTGGGTGGCATTAAGCGAGCAAAACATTTTACTTGGCATTATCCTGACACCAGTCAATGAAGCCATCAGGCAAATGAAACTGCTTTTGTGATAAGCAGCACAGTAATTGAAAATTGTCATTTTTTTTTCCCCAGGAAAATTTGAAACTTTCATTTCAACATTTTTCAAATCACCAGGAAAGAAATGAATATTTATAAAACAAGAAAAAGGGCAAAGTCAGGGTGTCATTTTTCTCAGTGAATTATACACAATGAAGAAAGATAGTAAAACAATAATTCAATTTTAAACCTGAGTTGCTGCAGTAGCTTAATTGTACAGGCATTTATTCAGTTCTATAGGCAAATGTGTAGGCAATGATTTGCAACAACATGGATGGAGCTAGAGTATTATGCTAAGTGAAGTAAGTCAGAGAAAGACAGATACCATATGATTTCACTCGTATGTGGAATTTAAGAAACAAAACAAATGAGCGAAAGGAAATAAAAAAGAAAGGGCCGCGGGGTGTGGGGGGGCAAAACCAAGAAACAGACTCTTAACTATAGGGAACAAACTGATGGTTAATATAACACTGTATGCTAAGTAATTAGAATTCAATAAAAACTTAAAAAGAAACTATTAGCTAACATTTCAATTAGAAAAATTTGTGTAGGCAATGATGTCAGGGCAAAGTGCATCCTGGTATATTGGTGGTGATAGAGAGGCGTCACTAAATTGAACCGGGAGGTGCTCTCTTTTCATTAAAATCTAGCAGTCAACCTGTTAGAGGTGATGACTGAGGATCCAGGTGTGAGGTCTGAACAAATGGGCCAGAATCATCAATCAGTTCAGGCTACAAAACAGGATCAATCTTAACCCAAAGAAGTCAAATTTTGCGGAATTCTACATTAAGACAGTAACTAAGCATACACGTTTAGCTCTGTTCTTTCCCCAGATCACACCGGATCAACAAAAAAGTTATTGGAAAAAGAATAAATTCACAATTGTGTCAAAAACAGGAGAAGGGAAATTGAAAGACTAAAAAAAAAAAAAAAAAAAGGGATCCCTGGGTGGCGCAGTGGTTTGGCGCCTGCCTTTGGCCCAGGGCGCGATCCTGGAGACCCGGGATCGAATCCCACATCAGGCTCCCGGTGCATGGAGCCTGCTTCTCCCTCTGCCTGTGTCTCTGCCTCTCTCTCTTTCTCTCTGTATGACTATCATAAATAAATTAAAAAATTAAAAAAAAAAAAAAGTTGAAGAATTTCTATGTAATATAAATCACATGCTATTGATTAGTGAAGGAATAAATTGATGATCAATAGATATTTAAGAAAAGCACAACTGAAAGAGAAAAACCAAAATGAACAAATTAACAACTGACTCTGGAGGACATAAGAGATTCTGCTAAGAACAAAACGAATTTTAAATAATTCTGATAATTGTCCTCAGAGAAATTACAGAGGGTATTAAACTCAGGAAATGTAGCAATATTTTGTTAAAAAAAATAATGGTAAAATGAAAAAAATAGTTTGCAGAATTAAAAAAAGCTATATTAAAATTTTGAAATCAATGAAAGTAACTAATAATAGATTAAAAGTGAGTTCATTTTTTATTTTTTAAAAATATTTTATTTATTTGAGAAAGGGAGAGAGCAGGAGCAGGGGTGGGGGCAGGGGTGGGGGCGGGGAACATTGAGGAGGGGTGGAGGGAGAGGGTGAAGCAGACTTGGGGCTGAGCAGGGAGCCCTGACTCAGGGCTGGATCCCAGGGGCGCGAGATCATGACCTGAGTGGAAGGCAGAGGCTTCACCAGCTGAGCCACCCAGGTGCCCCCCAAAGGGAATTTAGATCCAATTAATAAGCTGTGTAGAAAGTCAAAGAAATTCCCACATTGTAGATAGAAAATCTGTGAGGAAATATTAGAGACCTGGAAATTAGATCCGGAATAGTCTATTCATGGGCTAGGCTAAAATCCTGTTTCCAACTTATTTCCACTTTCTCTAACAGAACAGGTAATGTGCTTGAGATTCAATCTGTTGCCTTTGGTTTTTTTTTTTTTTTTTAAATTAATTAATTTTTATTGGTGTTCAATTTACCAACATACAGAAAAACACCCAGTGCTCATCCCGTCAAGTGTCCACCTCAGTGCCCGTCACCCATTCCCCTCCAACACACGCCCTCCTCCCCCCTTCCACCACCCCTAGTTCGTTTCCCCGAGTTAGGAGTCTTTATGTTCTGTCTCCCTTCCTGATATTTCCCAACATTTCTTCTCCCTTCCTTTATATTCCCTTTCACTATTATTTATATTCCCCAAATGAATGAGAACATACACTGCTTGTCCTTCTCCGATTGACTTATTTCACTCAGCATAATACCCTCCAGGTCCATCCACGTTGAAGCAAATGGTGGGTATTTGTCGTTTCTAATTGCTGAGTGATATTCCATTGTATACATAAACCACATCTTCTTTATCCATTCATCTTTCGATGGACACCGAGGCTCCTTCCACAGTTTGGCTATTGTGGCCATTGCTGATAGAAACATCGGGGTGCAGGTGTCCCGACGTTTCATTGCATCTGAATCTTTGGGGTAAATCCCCAACAGTGCAATTGCTGGGTCATAGGGCAGGTCTATTTTTAACTCTTTGAGGAACCTCCACACAGTTTTCCAGAGTGGCTGCACCAGTTCACATTCCCACCAACAGTGTAAGAGGGTTCCCTTTTCTCCGCATCCTCTCCAACATTTGTTGTTTCCTGCCTTGTTAATTTTCCCCATTCTCACTGGTGTGAGGTAGTATCTCATTGTGGTTTTGATTTGTATTTCCCTGATGGCAAGTGATGCAGAGCATTTTCTCATGTGCATGTTGGCCATGTCCATGTCTTCCTCTGTGAGATTTCTCTTCATGTCTTTTGCCCATTTCATGATTGGATTGTTTGTTTCTTTGGTGTTGAGTTTAATAAGTTCTTTATAGATTTTGGAAACTAGCCCTTTATCTGATATGTCATTTGCAAATATCTTCTCACATTCTGTAGGTTGTCTTTTAGTTTTGTTGACTGTATCCTTTGCTGTGCAAAAGCTTCTTATCTTGATGAAGTCCCAATAGTTCATTTTTGCTTTTGTTTCTTTTGCCTTCGTGGATGTATCTTGCAAGAAGTTACTGTGGCCAAGTTCAAAAAGGGTGTTGCCTGTGTTCTCCTCTAGGATTTTGATGGAATCTTGGCTCACATTTAGATCTCTCATCCATTTTGAGTTTATCTTTGTGTATGGTGAAAGAGTGGTCCAGTTTCATTCTTCTGCATGTGGCTGTCCAATTTTCCCAGCACCATTTATTGAAGAGACTGTCTTTCTTCCAATGGATAGTCTTTCCTCCTTTATCGAATATTAGATGACCGTACATTTCAGGGTCCCCTTCTGGGTTCTCTATTCTGTTCCATTGATCTATGTGTCTGTTTTTGTGCCAGTACCACACTGTCTTGATGACCACAGTTTTGTAGTACAACCTGAAATCTGGCATTGTGATGCCCCCAGCTATGGTTTTCTTTTTTAAAATTCCCCTGGCTATTCGGGGTCTTTTCTGATTCCACACAAATCTTAAAATAATTTGTTCTAACTCTCTGAAGAAAGTCCATGGTATTTTGATAGGGATTGCATTAAACGTATAAATTGCCCTGGGTAACATTGACATTTTTACAATATTAATTCTGCCAATCCATGAGCATGGAATATTTTTCCATCTCTTTGTGTCTTCCTCAATTTCTTTCAGAAGTGTTCTATAGTTTTTAGGGTATAGATCTTTTACCTCTTTGGTTAGGTTTATTCCTAGGTATCTTATGCTTTTGGGTGCAATTGTAAATGGGATTGACTCCTTAATTTCTCTTTCTTCAGTCTCATTGTTAGTGTATAGAAATGCCATTGATTTCTGGGCATTGATTTTGTATCCTGCCACGCTACCAAATTGCTGTATGAGTTCTAGCAATCTTGGGGTGGAGGCTTTTGGGTTTTCTATGTAGAGTATCATGTCATCGGCGAAGAGGGAGAGTTTGACTTCTTCTTTGCCAATTTGAATGCCTTTAATGTCTTTTTGTTGTCTGATTGCTGAGGCGAGGACTTCCAGAACTATGTTGAACAGCAGTGGTGAGAGTGGACATCCCTGTCTTGTTCCTGATCTTAGGGGAAAGGCTCCCAGTGCTTCCCCATTGAGAATGATATTTGCTGTGGGCTTTTCGTAAATGGCTTTTAAGATGTCGAGGAAAGTTCCCTCTCTCCCAACACTCTGAAGGGTTTTGATCAGGAATGGATGCTGTATTTTGTCAAATGCTTTCTCTGCATCTAATGAGAGTATCATATGGTTCTTGGTTTTTCTCTTGCTGATATGATGAATCACATTGATGGTTTTACGAGTGTTGAACCAGCCTTGTGTCCCGGGGATAAATCCTACTTGGTCATGGTGAATAATTTTCTTAATGTGTTGTTGGATCCTATTGGCTAGTATCTTGTTGAGAATTTTTGCATCCATGTTCATCAGGGATATTGGTCTGTAATTCTCCTTTTTGGTGGGGTCTTTGTCTGGTTTCGGAATTAAGGTGATGCTGGCCTCATAGAACGAATTTGGAAGTACTCCATCTCTTTCTATCTTTCCAAACAGCTTTAGTAGAATAGGTATGATTTCTTCTTTAAACGTTTGATAGAATTCCCCTGGGAAGCCATCTGGCCCTGGACTCTTGTGTCTTGGGAGGTTTTTGATGACTGCTTCAATTTCCTCCCTGGTTATTGGCCTGTTCAGGTTTTCTATTTCTTCCTGCTCCAGTTTTGGTAGTTTGTGGCTTTCCAGGAATGCATCCATTTCTTCTAGATTTCCTAATTTATTGGCGTACAGCTGTTCATAATATGTTTTTAAAATCGTTTGTATTTCCTTGGTGTTGGTAGTGATCTCTCCTTTCTCATTCATGATTTTATTAATTTGAGTCTTCTCTCTCTTCTTTTTAATAAGGTTGGCTAATGGTTTATCTATCTTATTAATTCTTTCAAAGAACCAACTCCTGGTTCTGTTGATCTGTTCCACAGTTCTTTTGGTCTCGATATCATTGAGTTCTGCTCGAATTTTAATTAACTGTCTTCTTCTGCTGGGGGTGGGGTCTATTTGTTGCTTTTTCTCTAGTTCCTTTATGTGTAAGGTGAGCTTTTGAATTTGAGATATTTCCAGTTTTTGAATGGATGCTTGTATTGCGATGTATTTCCCCCTCAGGACTGCTTTTGCTGCATCCCAAAGATTTTGAACGGTTGTATCTTCATTCTCATTAGTTTCCATGAATCTTTTTAATTCTTCCTTAATTTCCTGGTTGACCTTTTCATCTTTTAGCACGATGGTCCTTAACCTCCACGTGTTTGTGGTCCTTCCATACTTCTTGTTGTGATTAAGTTCTAATTTCAAGGCATTATGGTCTGAGAATATACAGGCGACTATCCCGATCTTTTGGTATCGGTTCAGACCCGATTTGTGACCCAGTATGTGGTCTATTCTTGAGAAAGTTCCATGTGCATTTGAGAAGAATGTGTATTCAGTTGAGTTTGGATGTAGAGTTCTGTAGATATCTGTGAAATCCATCTGGTCCAGTGTATCATTTAAAGCTCTCGTTTCTTTGGAGATGTTGTGCTTAGAAGACCTATCCAGGGTAGAAAGAGCTAGATTGAAGTCACCAAGTATAAGTGTATTATTATCAAGGTATTTCTTGAGTTTGGTTATTAATTGGTTTAAATATTTGGCAGCTCCCACATTTGGGGCATATATATTGAGGATTGTTAAGTCCTCTTGTTGGATAGATCCTTTGAGTATGAGATAGTGTCCCTCTTCATCTCTCACTATAGTCTTTGGGGTAAATTTTAATTTATCTGATATAAGGATGGCAACCCCTGCTTTCTTTTGAGGACCATTTGAATGGTAAATGGTTCTCCAACCTTTTATTTTCAGGTTGTAGGTGTCCTTCTGTCTAAAATGAGTCTCTTGTAGACAGCAAATAGATGGGTCCTGCTTTTTTATCCAGTCTGAAACCCTGCGCCTTTTGATGGGGTCATTAAGCCCATTCACGTTCAGAGTTACTATTGATAGATATGAGTTTAGTGTCATCATATCTATTCAGTCCTTGTTTTTGTGGATTGTTCCACTGAACTTCTTCTTAAAGGGGAATTTTAAGAGTCCCCCTTAAAATTTCTTGCAGAGCTGGTTTGGAGGTTACATATTCTTTCAGTTCCTGCCTGTCTTGGAAGCTCTTTATCTCTCCTTCCATTTTGAATGAAAGCCTTGCTGGGTAAAGTATTCTTGGTTGCATGTTCTTCTCATTTAGGACCCTGAAAATATCCTGCCAGCCCTTTCTGGCCTGCCAGGTCTCTGTGGAGAGGTCTGCTGTTACCCTAATATTCCTCCCCATAAAAGTCAGGGACTTTTCTTCTCTTGCTGCTTTAAGGATCTTCTCCTTATCTTTGGAATTTGCAAGCTTCACTATTAAATGTCGAGGTGTTGAACGGTTTTTGTTGATTTTAGGGGGGGATCTCTCTATTTCCTGGATCTGAATGCCTGTTTCCCTTCCCAGGTTAGGAAAGTTTTCAGCTAGGATTTGTTCAAATACATATTCTGGCCCTCTGGCCCTTTCGGCGCCCTCAGGAACCCCAATTAAACGTAGGTTTTTCTTCCTCAGGCTGTCATTTATTTCCCTCAATCTATCCTCATGATCTTTTAATTGCTTGTCTCTTTTTTCCTCAGTTTCCCTCTTTGCCATCAACTTGTCTTCTATGTCACTCACTCGTTCTTCCACCTCGTTAACCCTCGTCGTTAGGACTTCTAGCTTGGATTGCATCTCATTTAATTGATTTTTAATTTCTGCCTGATTGGATCTAAATTCTGCAGTCATGAAGTCTCTTGAGTCCTTTATGGTTTTTTCTAGAGCCACCAGTAGCTGTATAATAGTGCTTCTGAATTGGCTTTCTGACATTGAATTGTAATCCATATTTTGTAACTCTGTGGGAGAGTGGGCTGTTTCTGATTCTTTTTTTTGAGGTGAGGTTTTCCTTCTAGTCATTTTGCTCAGTGCAGAGTGGCCAAAAACAAGTTGTATTGGGAAAAGGAGAAAAAGAGAGAGAAGGAAAGAAAAGAGAAAAAGAAAAAAGAGAAAGAAGAAAAAAAAGGGGAAAAAGAGAAGAAAAAGAAAGAAAAAAAAATAAAGGAGAAAAAAGAAAAAAAGGGGGGGTGTGGGGGAAGCAATCCGAAATCAAGAAGAAAGAGAGAGAAAAAAAAGCACAAAACAAAACAAAACAAAACAAAACAAAAACACGGGGGAGTATCTTCCGATTCTGTATACTTTAAGTCCCTTGACTTCCCTTGGAACTGGTCCGTCTCGCTGGTCTTCTGGGGGAGGGGCCTGCTGTGCTGATTCTCAGGTGTTAGCACTTGGGGGAACTGCTCTGCCCCTGCCTGGTGCAGGGCTCAGTGGGGGTTGTTCACCCCGTGAGGCCCCGGGAGGAAGCCACAGTGGCGGGGGCAGCTCTGGGACCCTGGAGTCAGCCCCCGCAGTAGCTCCGGGGCTCTCCTTCTGCAGGGCCTGGGGGCTCCGGGGCGGGGCCGCTGATCTGCTTAGTTCCAGGCAGGAGCGTCCTCGCTGTCCTGGGCCCTCCCGGCCTCTGCCTGTCCCGGGGGAGGCCGGATCCTGGGCTGTGTCCCGGCGCCCTGTGCTCCGGGGCCTGCGCTGTTGGATTCGCGCTCCCGCCCCGCAGCCCCCTCCGCGGAGCCGCCGCCCGAGCCCCTCCGAGCTGCTCCCGGAGCCGCGCCGCCCCCTCCGCGGAGCTTCTTCCTCCGCCCGAGCCGCCGCCGCTGAGCTGCTCCCGGAGCCGCGCAGCCCCCTCCGCGGAGCCGCCGCCCGAGCCCCTCCGAGCTGTTCCCGGAGCCGCGCCGCCCCCTCCGCGGAGCTTCTTCCTCCGCCTGAGCCGCCGCCGCCGCTGAGCTGTTCCCGAAGCCCCGCAGCCCCCTCCGCGGAGCCGCCGCCCGAGCCCCTCCGAGCTGCTCCCGGAGCCGCGCCGCCCCCTCCGCGGAGCTTCTTCCTCTGCCCGAGCCGCCGCCGCTGAGCTGCTCCCGGAGCCGCGCAGCCCCCTCCGCGGAGCCGCCGCCCGAGCCCCTCCGAGCTGTTCCCGGAGCCGCGCCGCCCCCTCCGCGGAGCTTCTTCCTCCGCCCGAGCCCCTCCGAGCTGTTCCCGAAGCCCCGCAGCCCCCTCCGCGGAGCCGCCGCCCGAGCCCCTCCGAGCTGTTCCCGAAGCCCCGCAGCCCCCTCCGCGGAGCCGCCGCCCGAGCCCCTCCGAGCTGCTCCGGTCCCGCCGAGCGCTGCAGCCCTTAGGGAGCTCGGCGCACTCCCCCGGGGCGCAGTTCCTCTGTTACTGTCCCAGGGAGCCCGAGGGCGTCCCCGCCTTTCTGGGGATCCTGCTCCAATTCCCCGGAGCCCCTTTCCGCGGGGAAGGTCGGTGCAGCTCCTGCTCCTCCGGGACGGGGCTCTCCTGTCCTGGGGACACTCGCCCCGGCCTCAGCCCGGCTCCTGGCGGGGCCCCTCCCCCTCGGAGGCCTTTTGTTTCTTTATTTCTTTTTCCCCGTCTTCCTACCTTGATAGAAGCGCGAACTCTTCTCACTGTAGCGTTCCAGCTGGTCTCTCTTTAAATCTCAGGCCGGATTCGTAGATTTTCAGGATGATTGGATGGTTTTCTAGGTAATTTGTTGAGGACGGGTGACCTGGAGACCCTGCTCCTCCGCCATCTTGCCCCTCCCCCTGTTGCCTTTGGTTTTAAATTTCTCACTAGCTTTTTCTTTTGGGCTTGTGTAGTTGCCCTTTGTCTATTTTTTCATTCTGGTTAGGTGATATTTCATAGGCATTTATAATGTATGTTCTATTTTGCATATAGAAAGTTGACTGATAGATAGTAAAGCTTGTGCTGTTTTATTCAAATAGTTTTTCGATTCTGAGAGCAATAATTCTGTCTTAAGTGAGGCTACACTGAGGTAATAATTGCTATCTTTTTTCTTTTTTTTTTTTAAGATTTTATTTATTTATTCCTGAGAGAGAGAGAGGCAGAGACATAGGCAGAGGGAGAAGCAGGCTCCCTATGGGGAGCCCAATGCAGGACTTGATCCCAGGACCCTGGGGTCACGACCTGAGCTGAAGGCAGATGCTCAACCGCTGAGCCATCCAGGCATCCCAATGCTATCTTATGTCTTATTCATGCCACATATATCTAATACGTGGTATGTATTGGAAGGAGTGTGTCTCGGGTTCACACAGCCACTCAAGCCCCAGGCAGAGGCCCTACCTTCTCGTGGCCATTCCATCGGGCACATGCGTCCTTCTCAGTTGGGGGAATGGAGAAGACATTGCTGGAGAATGAGGTGTAGTCCTTCCACACTTCAACCCAGAGGTGATAACCCACACCTCTGCCCTCTGCTAACCAGCTACTGGTTACACCGCTCCACCTAACTGCAAGAGGTCCAAGGAAGGTAAGAGAACAGAAGAGATTGTTGGCGAGCTCTGCTGACTTTACTGTGGTGGGTGGAAGGGTTATGCTAGGACTGGAGCACATGGAGTGGTTAAGACAGCAAGTTCTGGAGTCAGACTGCAGGTGTCAAAACCCTGCGGTCAACAGTTACATCTCCGTGCCTTACGCTGGAAACAAGAATAAGAAAGACCTCTACTTCATGGGATTGTTGGGAGGACAAATTAAGTTAAAACAAATCTAGTACCTAGAATAGAGCCTGATACTTGGTGAGCCCTCCGTAAGTATTAGCTATTAGCACAATTATGATCTTTTTTTGCATATAGAGTAGTGTAGGCTTTCAGTGTTGCTATAGACTATGTTCTTAATTACATAAAGGTTTATGACTGTCATATGCTTAGTGTGGACAATCGGAACAGAAATTTTAAATAAAGCCCTTACTTACCAGTTGAAATGAGGGAGGAGAAGGCCGGATAAGTGTCCCATTTCAATAAAAGATTGAGGAGTCTCCTGAGGAACAACTTTCAGAGCAGTAGAGAGAGTTAGGCGTGGTGAACCTGACACCATAACTAAGCCCTAGAAGAGGCAGGGGAATTCTGAATAGGGCCTGACAATACATGGCAATCAGCTTTGCTTCCCATTAATTTCCTTCTGATTCACGTACCAACCCTATAGGCAGAAGGGGGTTTCAAGTTCAGTATTAAAGCACCATTGGGCTCAGCCTTCTGTATTGCACGTAGCACAATGCTAACAGCTATTTCCAAAGGCAACACCCAGCAGGTGCGGCCCCAGTTCACAGGACAGGTCAATCCAGCTTTGATCCCTTGAGGTCCTGCTGGCTCCAGAGGAGGCATTCCCAGTGCGATACCTGGAGCACTCGGGGAAGTTTGGTGGCCGTGGGGAGTGTTTTGTGTGCTTACATCTTAGTCAGCTAAATTGGTTCTTTGACTATTAATTCTCTTGCTGTGATTTTGTAATCGAAACAATAAACTAACAGGTGATAGTGTCTGTCTGTTGGGTGCCGGGCCCCTGGTTTGACACATTTCATTCATTACATCATTTTCAGATACTCTCATCCTACCCTATAATTATTATTTCTATTTTAAGGATGAGAACACTGAGATTCGATTTTACTTTGCAATTACATCTTCTATCACGATTTTGAATGAGATTTGATGCCAAAGGCTTCCTCTTTCTCCCTAGGCTGCTTTGCCCCGGGTGTACTCAGGTCGCATATACAGCCAAAAAGAAAGTGCCATATGTAAACAAAGTATTTCAATGCTTTGCACTCATAAAATGTATTCGTTCATTTTAGTTGTTCTTAAGGTTCATTTAGATAATTATTTTTTTTTTAAATTTCTGGTCACCTGTAAGACAAACAAATGAATACAACCCCATGTGGATTGTCTTTATGGATTTTGAGAACATTCTTCTTGGAGCCATATTTGTATTTTGATCTGTCTAGATTTCCTCTGTTAAATATCAGTAGGAGTCCTCTCCGGCTTCCTTATTCTGGGTGATTTTCTTTGAGATTATGTTTTACCTCTGTTGGCAGCAAGCCCAACATTCCAATATTATCATATTGTTTATTTTACTTTGTTTGCTAATGCACTGTCACAGCTAAGAAGACTTCACAACTTTGAATATGAATGTAACATCTGCTTTAGTTTTAATAACATTTCATGCTGCAAATGCTAATATGATTTTTTTGTTTGTACTTCAACAAAAAGTCTCAGATTGTCATTCTAATGAAGGCTGATTTCCACATTCCGATTCCTAAAAGCTATGGTTTTGCCCTGTTTTTTCTTTCTTTCTTTTTTTTTAATTTGGGAAGATGCATGAACATATGTTGCAAGCATATCCCATACTGCTATTTCCATTGTGTCATAACTTTAATCTGCAACTTGTCGATGTCCTTCCTCTGTCAGATTTGGGGCACTCTAGGCAATAGGTAAAATATCTCCTTCTCTATCCTACCCGATCTTGTATATTAAGACAACTTTGTGACACGTGATAGCATATGATTCACCTCTCATCCAGAAAAATCAGAATCACATATTTTTTTTTTTAACATTCTACTTATTTATTCATGAGAGACACAGAGAGAAAAAGGCAGAGACACAAGCAGAGGGAGAAGCAGGCTCCATGCAGGGAGCCCGATGTGGGACTCGATCCCGAGACTACAGGATTACGCCCTGGGCCAAAGGCAGACGCTCAATTGCTGAGCCACCCAGGCATCCCAAAATCACATATTCTGATTAAAGTCATACTGGAAAAACTTTTGATCACTCATGTGTACTGAAAGTTTTCAGCAGAAACTTTAAAAAGTATCTTGTGATGTTTATTGGAGCAAGAGTTGAGGGCAGGGTTGGTATCCACATACATAATCCACAGGCCAGTTACTTCTGCTCACAGTTAATGATGCCAGGATCCATGGAAATACTCTTCACACACAGCTACAAGTTTGAAGTAGTGAGGTTAGATCTAAAATGACATTCTCAAAAAAAAGTTTGTGTCTGCTATAGGCCAAGGTCCCAGGAAGAACTCAGAGATGTATAAGCACCAGCTTTCTTTTCCTCTAAGCGTTTTATTTTTTTGGGAAGAATAAAAACATGTGTAAGCAAGAAAAATAAGAACTTAAGTCAAGATATGAGAGCTAATTCGTGAGATGTTTGCAAATACTATGGAAATTTAGAAAATGAAGAAAGCAGGCATGGCTAAGTGTTTGAGAAGAAACACAGAAAAATGAAACTAGTTAGGTTCTGGATATTAAAGTGATAGGCTGTGAGTGGAGGGGGTCACTATAGGTAGAGAATGAATTGGCTGAAGGAAGGCCTGGGGGTAGAGACATTTAAGGTATTTGGAGGGCAGTTTTGTACACGCCCTGCCTCAACACCCTGGAAACCTGAGACTGATTTTCAGGTGTGCCCAGATACTGTGTGGTTCTACTTGGGCTTGGCCTGCAGCTCAGAGGCTCTAGGCCCTTCAGGATAATAAGGACTCATCCATTTATCCTAACACGCCTGTATTAGTTCTCTACCATCTTCGAGGTGTGTCATGATTTTAATAATATTTTGAACTTCTGGATCATTCTAACTAGATTAAAAGTTCAAGAAAGATAGTAATTAGAGCAGTGCCAGATGGCATCTGATTTTGGCTCAGGTCGTGATCTCAAGGCTCCCTTCTTAGCCGGGGTACCTGCTTTTCTCTCCTTCTGCCCCTCACCCCACTCATGCTCTCTCTCTCTCTCAAATAAATAAATAAAATGTTAAAAAAAGGAAAGATAGTAATTAGATGGATTCCAAAGACAGATTATTTTCTTGCTCATCATATATATGCTATATATGAATGTATACAATTTTTGTGAATATATTGCACATATTATATATTATAAATATATATATGATACGCACATATATGTGATGTTCATTTCATTCTCAAAGCAAGCCTATGTGGTAGCAGAAACAAAATGTTTTTCTTGACTCACAGCCATGGCTGATCAATTACTTTGATCAAGGTTAAGCTGCTTCTTCATGGCAGGCTCGAGGCAGATTTCTCTAACAAGCCTTGGAAGGAAAGGAGATGTGATGACAACAATGAAATAGCTTTATAGTCAGATCAGACTTTCTGAGAAGCCCATTCGGAAACTTCCTAGCCTTGAGCCTAGTTAATTCCAAATCTCTGAAGTAAGGAAGACAAATATTAAACATGGACTTGCTATAAATTAGGAAATGAGAAGCTAAATTATTTATTTTTCATCAATTATCCGCCTACCCATGTATATGTAAAATACATACATATACATATATATATAGTGTGTGTGTGTGTATATATATATATATATATATATATATATCCCTGCTATTTTAACAAACTACTGTCAGTATTTTTTATTTCTCTCTTAAAGAAAAATGCACAGGATTCCCAATCTTTTCTAAAGCTTCCCTTTACATATTTCGATTCCCAAAGATACCTTAAATTCCAGAAATATTTATTAGAATGTGGATAACTTAATTTTTCCTAATATATTTTGTATACACTTTTTAATACCTGTGTCAGAAATTACAACAAATTCTTTTGATATTGAACTATTTTGGGCACTTAACATTTTTACGTTCTTGTGGAAATTGGTTATAATTCACTTTTATAGAGTAGCCTTTCAAAGAACTTTAGATTTACAGAAAAATTGGGAAGATAGTACAGAGAGATTTCATATGCCCTACCTATACCTAGTTTCTATTATTAGCAATTTTTAGTGGTAAGATACATTTGTTATAATTAATAAACCAATATTGATTATTAGTCAAATCCACACTTCTTTTCAGATTTCCTTAGTTTTCATCCAATGTCCTTTTTCTGTTCTTCCTTGCATATTGCATTAAATTTATTTGTCATGTCTCCTTAGGCAACTCTAGACTTGTGATAGTGTCTCAGATTTTCCTTGTTTTTAGTAACCTTGAAAAATTTGAGAAACACTGACAGGGATTTTGTAGAATGTCCCTCTATTGGGATTTTTCTAATGATTTTCTTGTGAGTAAATGGAGGTTATGGTTTACTGTGTGTTACAGAGGTAACATGCCATCTACATCACGTTGAGAATACATACTATTAATTTGACTTATGGATATTGATGTTAACCTTGATCATTTCACATGAGAAAGCATTTGTCAGATTTCCACATTATAAGGTCACTCTAGCTTCCCTTTTCATATTGTACTCTTTGGAAGATATCATTATGCACAACCCACAGTGCAGGAATGGGGAGTTATGTTCCAGCTCTGAGCAAGTGCAATATCTACATAAATTATTTGTGATTCTATTGCATGCAAAATTTGTCTCTTTTCTTTCATGTATTTATATATCCAATCACTTACATCTATATGGATTAATGAATATATAGTTTATACTTTGGATTGTATCTCATTCTACTTTTAAATTTTGTTGCTTAAGTTGTCCTACCTTTTCCAATGGGAACTCTTTAACTTGGCACCAGTCTTCTTAGTCAGTTAGATGGCAATACTGTTTTGTTATGTAAGAGACTGTCAAACAGCCTTTCAAAGTTGCTGTACCATTTTGTAATTCCACCAGCAATGAGTGAGAGTCACTGTTGCTCTTCATCCTTGTCAGCTGTTGGTATTGTTCAATTTTTTGATCTTAGTCATTCTAATAAAATATGAAGTCGTATCTCATTGTTGTTTTAATTTGTAATTCCCTAATGGCAAATTACATTGAGAATATTCTCACGTGGTTATTTGCCATCTAAATATCTTCTTTTGTGAGGTTTCCATTCATGTCTTTTGCCTACGTTTTTTAATGGGGTGGTTTGTTTTCTTGCTGTTGATTTTTAAGAGGGCTTAACTCTGGGAAACGAACAAGGGGTGGTGGAAAAGGAGGTGGGCAGGGGTAGGGGTGACTGGGTGACGGGCACTGAGGGGGGCACTTGATGGGATGAGCACTGGGTGTTATGCTATATGTTGGCAAATTGAACTCCCAATTAAAAAATATGTAAAAAAAATAAATACAATAAAAAATAAAAAAGAGGGCTTTGCATATTTTGGGCATAATCAAATGTGTATTTTGCAAATATTTTCTCCCTATCTGTGGTTTGTTGTTTCATTCTCTTAATGGGGACCTTCTCTGAATAGAAGTACTGAACTTTAATAAAGTCCAATTTATCAATTTTTAAAAATTTCACGTGTCATGCTTTTTTTTTTTTAACATTAGATGTTAGCTTTTATTTTTATTTTTTTTTTTAATTTTTATTTATTTATGATAGTCACACACACAGAGAGAGAGAGAGGCAGAGACACAGGCAGAGGGAGAAGCAGGCTCCATGCACCGGGAGCCCGATGTGGGATTCGATCCCGGGTCTCCAGGATCGCGCCCTGGGCCAAAGGCAGGCGCCAAACCGCTGCGCCACCCAGGGATCCCACGTGTCATGCTTTTGATGCAAAATCTAAAAACTCATTGCCAAGCTTAAGTATCACCTAGATTTTATCTTATGTCTTCTTCTTAAATTTTTATATTTTGTGTTTTGCATTTAGGCCTATAATATATTTGAGTTGATTTTGTGGAAGATAAAGGTTTTGTTACAAAGTTTATGTTTTGTTCGATTTTTCATGTGAACATCCAACTATTCCAGCAGTAGTTGTTAAAAACAGTATCCTTTCTCCATTGAATGACTCTTAGTCTTTGTCAAAGATCAGTTGGCTATATTTGTATAGGTTTATTATTATTATTCATCTATGTGTCCATCCTTTTGCCAATACCATATCATCTCAGTTACTACAACTTCTTGAAATCACGTAGTGTGATTTTTTCTGGCTTTATTATTCTCTTTAATATTGTGTCAATAAGAAATAGTGAAAGGGATTATAAGGGAAAGGAGGGGAACTGAGTGGGAAAAATTAGAGAAGGAGACAAACCATGAGAGACTCCTAACCCTGGGAAACAAACAAAGGGTTGCAGAAGGGGAGGTAGGGGGTTGGGGTTGGGGTGACTGCTTGACAGGCACTGAGGAGGGCACTTGATGGGATGGACACTGGGTGTTATATGTTGGCAAACTGAATTTAAATTTTAAAAATGTAAAAAAAAATAAAGAAGGGACAGAGCCAAATTAAAAATATATATATATATCGTGTTGACAATTCTAGGTCTATTGCCTTCCCAAATAAGTTTTAGGATCAGTTTTCCAACCCATTTGCTAAAAAATAGCTTACAGGGATATTGATTGAGATTGTTCTTCAGATGAAATTGGGAATTGAAATGTTAACAATACTGGGTCTTCCAATCCATGAAAACAGATTACCTCTCCCTTCATGGTGATTTTGACTTTCCTGTCAGTGGTTTGTAGTTTTCTGAACTTAGACTCTATACCTGATTTGTGAGATTTATAGCTGTATATTACATTGTTTTGTGCTTTTATTTTATTTTTTAAAATTTATTTATTAATGAGAGACAGAAAAAGAGAGACAGAGAGAGGCAGAGACGCAGGCAGAGGGAGAAGAAGGCTCCATGCAGGGAGCCCAATGTGGGACTCGATTCTGAGTCTCCAGGATCAGGCCCTGGGCAGAAGGCAGGCGCTAAACTGCTGAGCCACCGGGGCTACCCTGTACTCTTTTAAATGGCATTGATTTTTTTTTATTCATTTGCAATTCTAGCTTTTCATTGCAGTTATGGGAAAGCAATAGATTTTTGTATGTTAGTAATATATCTTGTGACTTTGTTATAGCCACTTAACAATTCCAAGTATCTTGTTATTGTTGTTGATTCTTTGGAATTTTCTATATAGACAATCCTGACATGTGTAAACAAAACCATTCTTATTTCTTTCTTCCCTGCCTATATAACTTTTATTTTTCTTGTATTCGGTAGCTACAACATCCCAAACGATGTTAAAAAAGAGTTATAAAGGAGGTCATCAGTTGTAAAGGAGTAAAACATCCTTACTGAAGTTTTCACTGTGAATGGATGTGATCAGTATTTTTTTTGGGGGGGGGGGAGAGTACTTTGTTAAATCACATGACTCTAGCTATTTCGAGATAGTGGATTATATCAACTTTTTAAAAAAAAATGTTGAACCAGCCTTGCATGCCAGCCTTCCATGTCAACCTTGGTTATGGTATATAAATATTTAAAAATAGATAAAGATAGGGCAGCCCTGTGTGGCTCAGTGGTTTGGCGCCGCCTCCAGCCCGGGGTGTGATCCTGGAGTCCTGGGATCAAGTCCCATGTCAGGTTCCCTGCATGGAGCCTGCTTCTCCCTTTGCCTGTGTCTCTGCTGCCCTCTCTCTCTCTCTCTCTCATGAATAAATAAACAAAATTAAAAAAAAATAGATAAAGATATATGGTTATATCCTTAAGTGATTTTCTGTTGCTTGAACTATCAATTACTGAAAGAGGGTAGCATTACTCTAATGCTGACTTCATCATTAAAAAGTAGTGGAAGGTGGGGAGCCTGCGTGTCTCAGTAAGGTAGGCATCTGCCTTCAGCTCAGGTCATAATCCCAGGGCTCAGGGAGCCTTCTTCTCCCTTGCCTCCTGCCTCATACTCTCTTGCTATCTCTGTCACTATTTCTGTCTCTCTCTCTCTCTCAAATAAATATTTTTTTAAAAAAGTACATAGAAAGTACTCTTTGCTTTTATTTTCTAGACAACATTTTAGAGAAATTGCACTTTCTTTTCCATAAAAGTTTGATAAAAATCATCAGTGAAACCATATGGGCTTGGTGCTTTCTTTTCTGGAAAGTTATTATTAATTGATTCAGTTTATTTAATAAATGAGGCCTTTTCTGATATTTATTTATCTTTCTATGAGTTTGGATCATTTTGTATCTTCAATGAGTTGGTTCATTTCATCTAATTATCAAATTTGTGGGCATAGCATTGTTCATACTTTTTCTTTATTAGCCTTTGATATTCACCAACAGTAATAAAGATTCTTCTTTAATTTCTGGTATAGGTAATTCTGTTTTCTCTCTTTTTTTCCTGGTTAGCCTGACTAAAAGTAATCAACTTTATTGATATTTTCAAAGGACCAGCTTTTGATTTTACTGTATTTCTCTATTGTCTTCCTGTTTTCAATGTAACTGATTTCCCTTCTAATATTTATTATTTCTTTTTCATATGTTTGCTTTATTTTTAAATTGTTTCCTTTCTCTAGTTCCCAAAAATGGAAGTTTAAGATATTGCTTTTAGACCTTTCTCTTTCCCCCTAATATATGCATTTAATTGCTAAATACTGCTTTTGCTACATCCCACAAATTTGGTAAGTTACATTGTCATTTATATTTGGCTCAAAATATTTTTAAATTTCTCTTGAGATTTCTTCCTTGCCTCATTGTGTTATTTGGAAATATACTGTTTCACCTGGGGAATTTCATAATTAAATTTATTTATTGAGTTCTAGTTTAATCTCCTTGGGCAGGCCTATGAGTCTATATTGTCTGTTTCATTCTAATAAAATTTTTAAAAATTTTGTTAAGGTGTGTTTTTTAATGTAAGTTGTGTTCTAATCTGGTAAATTTTATGTGAACCTGAAAAAAATAATGTGTATTATTCTATTGTTGGGCATAATTTCTATAAATATCAGATCATGTTTATGGTGCTGTTTATTTACATACAGATATAGATATTGATATAGATAAAGATATATGGTTATATCCTTACGTGATTTTCTGCTGCTTGAACTATCAATGACTGAAAAAGGGGATTTGAACTTTCCAATTAATCTGTTTAAGAGATGTTCTGTGGTTAGTGTTTCCTGTATCTGGAGGAACTAGAGAATTCAAATTCCCCTAGTGTCTTTGTTTTTGTCTTCTCTGTTAACTTTGAGCTCCCCAGAGAATGCTTTTTAAATAGAATTAGTACCTTGCAGTAATTTGGCTATAATCCATTTGTATTATGCTGGATGCTTGTAATTGTGATGGTTACATGTGTGGGGAGGAGATGTTCTACAACTTTATGATTTAAACTCCATCTTTTAGCCTGCTGGTTTCCCTTGGCTGTAATATTTGCAAGTGTCTTTCCTCACTTCCCTTTAAGGTGCCTAGGAAGACTAGAGGGGCCTAGAATCAGGTAATTGCCCTTTGCCCCAGTGGAATAAATTTTCTGTGAAATGTAGGTCTTTATTATGAAGAATGCTTTGATTTAGTTCACAATGATTGTTCTGTTCCTCTTCCTGTTGGATCCAAGAAGGGATCTTCTTTGAATCATTGTGAGAAAAGGGTAGGATCCTGGAGGTAAAGCCCACAAATCTCTCTTAGGACTGCAGTGTCTCACTCTCATTCTCACATCAGTTTCTCACTCTCATATCAGTTCACACTTAGCATTCAACAATTCATTAAAAGTAGCATTTAAGTGTTCCTGCCAGTTTATGGCTCTTGGGGCTTTTGCTCTTAAAAAAAAAAAAAAAAAAAAAAAGTAGATCTCAGCTGTATCCCTCTGGATGAAATTGTTTCTCTAGATTTCAGGATAGCCATTTGCCCTGCAATAGCAGTTTCCTGATGGGTCTAAGAAAGAGTCACTGGTTTTCAGGTTTGCCCAAGTTTTCCTTTAAGAATGGAAATGATGACTTCTAGCTTATAAATTAAAGGTGGAACTGGAAGTCTTCAGTCAAAGATGTTTTGTATAATTGTTTAATCTAGACTTAGTCTAGGAGTCAGAAAAAAAAATGTGTTAATTAAAATAATGGCCCCAGAATTCAGCTTTGGTGCCACAAAGATAGGACAGACAGACACAGAGACAAAAATGTTCTCCAAAAGCAGGTAGAGTTTGATCATTATTTGAAATTGTTCTTATAGTTGTCAGTTCCACCCAGCTGATATGCCATCAACATGAATCCTACCTCCAGTCTGTTTTCTGGTTTGGAACCTAGATGTAAATGATTATAATGCACAGTGATTGAAAGTTATTACCTGGTGTCAAGCACCTAAGGCAGCTTTGCATCATGAATATCCTTTTCTTTTAAGGCCTGTATTCATCACCATCTATGCTTTGAATGGGTAGAAAATTCAAACTTCACATTAGAGGAAAAAAAGTATGATATTTTGAATGGAGTGTGAGTTACTTTGAGGTTTAAGGGTGTGTTATTTGCTAATTACTTGCCTGCCATCCAGAAAAACAGACCCTTATTAGAAAGTCCAGAAGTCCTCCCATGACATGCTCTTGACATAAGATGGTAAAATAAAGCTTTGGTTCAATTACTCTTCTGTTTTACTGAATTAGATGTGTCACTGTCTTAAACAGTTCTTCCTTTTCTAATTGTCATCAAGACAATGCAGAGATTCTCAACCACATCCTCACTCTAAGGAAAAGGTTCCTTTTCAGCTCCTTTCCTCCTCATGCTCCCAGTAAGTACACGAATGTAAGAAAGTATCTCTTGCCACATGTATTTCTTTTCTCCAATGCCTAGTTCTCAAATGAATTTGAGCTGGAGGATAGAAGTTCTCTGAAGCATTTCTAAGTTTCAGGTGTAGGGACAGGGCCCTAACAACAATACTTCATGAATTCATTTTTTTAAAGAAATTGAGGATCCATCTTCTTCACCTTAGGTCCCTTATTTCAAGAGCAAGGTCATTGTTCATGGGTAAAAAATAAATCATCCAATCACTATGAATGAAATAATTTATGATAGAGACAAAGCTGGCATCAGAGGTCATGGTACACCAGGCATTCTGGTAGAGATTCCTGCCAAGTTGTCAGACTCTGATTGTGTCAGTCATGGCATATGCTATATGTTGAACTGTTTGCCCCTTCATCTCCTTCTATCCTATAATTATGTTGCCAGGAGCAATTTCTTCCCAGCAATAAATTTATAAGGTAAATCAGACTACACTTGAGAGTACCATTCATAAAGATTTTCCTACTGTCAGATGCCATGAACCATGTATTTAACCTACAAGTGATGGGGAGTATGCATTTAATTATAACTGGCCTGGTGTGCATCACTAATTAAGAACCAGGATGAGTCCTCATTTGCTCACAAGAGCTCAGACTGGGGACTTTATAAGACATGATAAATTCCACTAAGAAGGAGGTCTCCTCTTGATTAAAATGGCAAAAAAAAAAAAAAAGAAAGAAAGAAAGAAAGAAAGAAAGAAAGAAAGAAAGAAAGAAAGAAAGAGAAAGAAAGAAAGAAAGCATTTTGTTTGTATCATGCAACCCAAGTTAGATTTTTATACATTTTAATTTAAATTAACTTTTCACATCACAATATTCTAAGATATGCATTACCTTCATTTTACAGATGTAAAGAACAATGAATGAGACAAAAGAAAGAAGTAATATAGAAATGATAAGATATAGTCAGCAAGCTTGCTGTCATAGATACCTATAGGATATTGTGGAGAAAATAGAGAATCCCTTCCTTTTCAAGTGCAAGTTGCGGGGAACAAAATAATTTGCTAGCATGTCCCCCCATCTTCACTCACCAGACACACAGCTTTCTATTTCATAAGAACAGAGCAGATGTGAGAATTTCCACTAGTTTTCACCTCTACTCCTCAACCATAGGGGTCTGTGCTCACATCCCAGCTTCCATTCCTGTTACTATCAAAGATCTTTATGCAAGGTTCCTGAAGGTCAACTTTTCCACTTGCACATTATCTGCCATTCCTTGTAGATTTTCTCCTTTCTTCCGTACCACCATTCATTTCTTCCCCACTTTTTATTTCTCATCAACACACATGCATGCTATGGTTTTCTCATTTAAAAAAAATATTTTATTTATTTAATTTTAGAGACAGAGTATGTGTGCCTGTGGGGGGAGGGGCAGAAGGAAAGGGAAAGAATCTCAAGCAGACTCTTGGCTAAATGCTGAGCGAGGAGATATCACAACCCTGAGATCGTGACCTGACTCAAAACTAAAAATCAGATGCTCAACTGACTGAGCCACCAAGGTGACCCTCATATATACATTTTTAAAGCAAAACCTTTTCTTGGGCATGTATCTCTTTAGCTGCTTCCCTACATTATCATTTCTCCTTCAGAGTAAAACTCTTTTTTTAAAAAAGATTTATTTATTTAAGGGGGAGGGAGCAGAGGGAAAGAATCTCAAGCAGACTCCAAGTGGGGCTTGATCTCAGGACCCTGAGATCATGACTTGAGCTAAAACCATGAGTTGGTCGCTCTACAAACTGAGCCTCCCAGGCACCCCTAGAGTAAAGTTCTTCTTAGCAATTGTCTGCCTGTATTCCCTTAAACTCTTCTCCTCCCCTTCCTCTCTAAAATCTACTCCACTTAGGCTTTCAGGCCACCAACGATTTCCTCTTTGTTATACTGTAATCAACTTTGTCCTCATCTTACCCAGCGTATGCACAGCTGACGGCTTCCCAGGCTTTCAAACTCTTTGTTTTGTGGACTTCAGTCCTTCATTTTCCTTCCCAAACTCTCCAGGTTTTCCTTCTGTCCCAATTTCCTTTGCTTCTTCCTCGCTTCTCCCAGACTCATGCATGTTGGTATGGCCCAGAGTTTTCCCATGAACTGCTTCTTCCTATATATTCTTTCTGGGGTGATTCATCTCTTATCATGGGTTTATATACTATTTTTATGGTGATGGTTTCAAAGTTAATCTCACCATCTCAAAGTGCTCCTCTGAACTTGAGATCTCTATATCCAAAACCTACAAGATACCTACTCAGATGTCCAACAGACATCTCAACTTAAGTAGATGTAAAACTGAAATTCTGACCTCTCAAAACTTGCACTCTTTTTGTTGCCATCATCTCATATACTGGCAACCTCATCCTTTTATTTGCTTAGGAAAACATAACTCTAGATTTATCCTTAGCCTTTTATCTCAGAATTTAAATCCAATCTACCAATAAATCCTATGGACTCTACCTTCACAATATAAGTTCTAAATATTTTTACCAATCTGAGTTGTCTTTCTGTAGATAGTCAGGATGCTGGCCAATTCAACTTCACACATTTATACAATACAATTCACAGTTTTGAATATTTAGAGCTCATGGACGGGAAAAGGATGTAACATTTGAAAATATTTAGAATAGAATAAAATTGCAGTAACTCCAAAGTTTGATTTTTCATATATTGGTACATTTCATACATTCAAGTTATCAATAGCTATATAGTCCTCTGTAAAAGACAATTATTATTATATCTGCTCCCCAACATTCTGGAGTCAGCAATGTTGCCTCCCTCTCTTTTGTCGTGGTTGCCTAGAGTTTGGCCTTGTTTATTATAAGTATACTTTACAACAAATCTAAAAAAAAAAATTACATAAATTCTAAGACATACAGCCATTTTATCTCCTAAAAATTTTTTTTAGAAGTGCTTCCAACTAATCTACAACAGTACCTTGGAGTAATCACTCAGTGTGCCTCTGAAATTTGAAATTTCTTTCAGCATTTTGAGGGAATTGATGATTTCTCAGGCTTTAGTTGCACTCTTATCTTGTGATAGTCAATACCTATGCATGCATCTCAGTAACACAAAATAATAAAACGCTATAAAAAAAGTCCTATTTTAAAAAATAATATAATTTCTTCTACTAGTGAATAACTTCTTTTCTCATGTCCTGTATAGCTCTTGCTTGCTACTATGAAACAGGTTAGTGTGAGATGGCTGTCAGTCTTCCAATGAATGAATATTTGCCTTAATGTCATCCAATTTATAAGTTAATGCTATATTTCTACACCTTTCTGAGTACAACAACTTTTCACTTTGGCCTAAAATCATATTATTCCTTCCAGAAGATATTTAAAACAACAATTTAACTCCACTTATGTAGCATTAACACTGCACTTAGCTAAACGATACAATGATGGCATGAATAGCTATGCTCAAGGTAAGCATAAGCCACAGTGAAAACTACATCATGGCTGTTTCCTAGCTAAAAATGATTATGAGACTCATTTAAATTTCAGACATTTGAAAATCTATATAATTGTGGTTTTTTGAGGATTTTATTTTATTTATTCATTAATGGAAGACACAGAGAGAAAGAGGCAGAGAGAAGCAGGCTCCATGGAAGGAGCCTGATATGGGACTCGATCCTGGGTCTTCAGGATCACACCCTGGGCCGAAGATGGCGCTAAACCGCTGAGCCACCCAGGCTGCCCATAATTGTGATATGTGAAAAACATTGTAATCTTAGTCTCCATGAAATATAGTACTTTTTTCTCTATTTCTATCCATCTCATTTTTTAATAGACAGTTAATTTACTATTTGATCACCAATAATTCTCCAATCTTTTCTAGCACTCATAATTGCCATCTTTTCATTGGAGTCATTCATCTACTAATGTTTTTAATTTTGGTCTCTATGTGACAAAGTTTATGCAGTATTATACACATAAAGGATATGTTTGTTGTTCCCCCACATTTAGATGATAAGGTTTTTTTGAATATATAATTCTGGATGTTTAAATCTCACTGCAGCTTATCTAGGTTTGCAGCTTTTATTTTTGTACCAATTGGCATTCTGAATAGGATGACCATGTAACTTATTGTAGTTTTTGAGTAAACATTTCCACAGATTTTAAAGAAACTGCAAACTCAGTATGGAGGGCCCATGAACAGAAATAGTTTAATGCCATTTAAAGAGATTTAGATTGATTTACAAAGTTGATTTTTAAAGTTCAACTGATTTTACCAACCTGATGATAATGGATGGACAGCAGAGACAGAAATCATGTACTGCTGTGCTAATGTACATTTGTGTATTTATTATTTGTACCATCATGAAAGTTTTACAGTCACTCTAAATGTGTGTTCATAAACTATATGTAAATTTCAAAATGACAATGTCTATTTGGATTGTACAAGTTTGAAGATTTGTTTGATTAAATTATGAATTATATGTGTGCCATAGCTAATTCCAAAAATGGTTTTGCTCTGAAGGTTTCTTAATTAGGTATCAGATTTCTCTGTACGATAATACTCTGCTCCACCAAAATTTGTGTTTATATCATCAAGCACAGAAAACAATCATCTTCAAAGGAGGACTTTTTAACCTTCACTTGCAATGGCATAAACAATAATGTCAGATGCTTCATATTTAACGGAATGAAATTCCAGACTTTCCTTTGATATAGTACACTGAATGAAACATCAAACCACCATTAGAATTAACTTAATTTTTTATTTGAGGCAACAGCTGACAGTGCTATACAACTGGCGCCATGATTGCCAAGTTACTGTTCTGCTAAGGGAACTGACTCCCAGAAACCACCCCTGTTTATTGGCATCTTACTAATAACTCACCCCTTAGGAAATCTCCTTTGCACTCTTTAATAAAAGCAGCACTGGAGATAATATGTTTAAATTATGGTCGATTAGCCCTTGGGATGTGGATAGGAGAGGCAAGAGGAGGGCATGCCCCAGCAGTTTATTAGTCTGCTCAATTCTCCCCTCATCATGATAGAGGGTATTCTTGTCTTGAGTCCAGTAGGAATTCATGAAATATTTGATCATTAAGTATGTTATTGGCTATTGGCATGAGTTATATATATATCTTTAGCATTTTGAGGAAATATTTCTCTTCATGGCCCAATAGGTATTGTTTTTTCTTTTCACATGGACACTGCATTTCATAAAAACTTTATCAGAATATATGGATATGATATAGTATTCTTTCTTCACTCTTGAGATATGCTGTTTATTTAAAAAAAATGGCTGCAATTATTCCCCTCCTCATGTGGACCTGTCTTTCAGCGTAACAATGGGAGTGCAAGCACAAGGAAGAGAGTCTGGACCAGACTGGAGCCAGGCAATCTCCAAACAAGCAAGAAAGTCTCACCAAGGTCAGCAGGGATGCCTACTTTGCCAACCATGAACCCATCGACTCCTGAGCAATAACATATGCATATTATTTTGAACAACTAAGTTTTGGAATGTTTTTTTACACAGTGAAAGATAAATGCTTACAGAATAATTGATCATATACTGCTATAGACACACGTACATGTGTGGATAGATGTATGTTGCACTGAAAATTATCTAAAAAAATACAAGCAAATTGATGCTAGCAGTTATCCCAGGATAACACGGATGTTTTAAATTGGTAGGTAGTCAAGTCTTTTAGTGTCTTCTGGTGTGATTTATTTTTTAATGTGATGCTTATTGCTTTCAGATAGGTTTTAGTTTCTCTAACCCTTAAAGATTTATTTATTTATTTTGGAGAAAGAGAGTGAAAGGGAGAGAAAGAGAGATAGAGGGAGAGAGGGAGAGAGGAAGAGAGAGACAGAGAGCACAGGGGAGGGAGAGGAAGAGAATCTCAAGCAGTTCTCCCTGCTAATCGTGGCACAGATGTGGGGCTTCATCTCACGACCCTGAAATCATGACCTGAGCCAAAATCAAGAGTTGTTCACTTAACTGACTGAGTCACCCAGATGCCCCAAGTTTCTTTAACTCTCAACTGTGATAAATTATAATAGAATAACCAATATCATACCATATGTGTATTCTCTGAATAAACTATATTTACCACTCTTTTTTCGATATAACGCTGGATAATGTTTGATATTGCATTTTTTAAGATTTAGGGTCTTGATATTAAAGGACACTGGTCTTGGGTTTTCATTTTTTATGCTACGTTTGCCCCATTTTGGATGTTAGTATTCTTTAAAAAGGAAATGGGAAATGTTGTACCTTCATGTATTTTATGTCTGCTTACTCATCCTCCTGAGGGCATCTATATTTCTTTTTCTTTGTTGTTTGTTTTTAAATGTTTGCCATATATCTATATTATTCAATTTTTCAAACGAGTAATACTTTGTAAGTTTTACTATGATTTTCTTTTATGATAGTCTGCATTTAAAATGTATCCTTTCCTCCTACTTTGTTTGGGTGAGTCTTTCAGCTCTCAGATTTATGAGGTCATGTTGCAATTTTGTGTTTGGAGAGAAGATGTGAATAGGAAGGCTTGAAATTTGGGGCAGAATAAATATCTTAAAATCTTTATGCACATATGAAGGTGGATGACCCAGGGAGGAATGATCAGAATATCTTGTAACTAAGCAGATGATGTTGTGTAGGAGTAATATTCTGGGATTGTTATTATTACCAAGAACAGCTGTAACATTAATAAAATGATCGATGTATACTCATTGAACAAATACTAGTCAAGTACCTTATATGTTTTGTTATTTTCACAGCACCTATGAAAAAATCCAAGATAAAAAAGAAATAGTCTCATTCTTCAAGAAATATATATATATTTTAGTAAGGATATTAAAAGTTAAACCTAGCATGAATGTGTTTAAACGACATTCTAATAGGTTGCTTCTAAATAAGTTGAAGTCCCAGCAGTTTGTCTCTGTTTAAATGACAAAATCTTGGGGAGTCTGGGTGGCTCAATCACTTAAGTATCCAATTCTTGATTTCAGCTCAACTCATGATCTCAAGAGTTGTGAGATGGACCCCTGAGCTGGGATTCACACTGGGTATGGATATTGCTTAAGATTCTCTCCCCCTCTCTCCCTTTGTCCCTAGCCCACCCCTTGCACCCCCATCCCCAATCTTAAGTCAATCAATCAATCAATCTTAATATTGGCACTGATATTTGGGAATGCTGTATAAACTTTTGAATCCTGGGATGACCGGGTTGCTCAGTGGTTGAGAATCTGCCTTTGGCTCAGGTTGTGATCCTGGGGTACTGGGATTGAGTCCCGCATCAGGCTTCCCGTAGGGAGCCTGCTTCTCCCTCTGCCTGTATCTCTGCCTCTCTCTCTCTCTGTGTCTCTCATGAATGAATGAATGAATAAATGAATAAATAAATAAATAAATAAATAAATAAATAAATAAATTCTTTAAAAAATAAACTTTTGAAACTGACTTAGAGGTTGATGGTGTTAGTAGTAATCATAAAAGATTTGTGTATGCAATATTTCAGTGAAGAACGGTGTTCCTTTCCCTTTAAAGAGGAAAGATGCAGAGGTAGGAGGTAAGCCTTCATATCAGCAAAGTCTGTGCCTGAGTGATCAGAATTAAAGTGGGATCAGGCATTCTGAGCAGGTATAGAAAGCTATTTATAACCAAGGTCACGATTTTCACTCATGTGGTGATAGGCTGGGTTTCACCAGAATATCAATGGAGGCATCATGTGTGCTCCAGGTGCTGATCCCACCAAGCCTGGCTCAGGCTCCACCTGAGTTCCATCCATGCATCCCACCAGGCATTTAGAGTTTGCTCCTCTGTGGTTCCCTGAGCCTACTTCCTCCCATCAGAAGAAGCTGCATTGCCAGCATCTCAATGTGAAATGTGACAACATATCTCTACAAGGTATCTGCCAAGCTTGAACCTGGTAAATACAAAAATCCAAAGGGGCTACAATAAACAAAAATAAAAAATGAGATGGCTTCATAGGTGAATTTTACCTAATATTTAAAGAAGAGTTAATATGTATTCTCAAACTATTCCCAAAGAGAAAGGAAAACTTCCAAATTTATTCTATGAGGCCAGTATTACCCTAAAATAAAAAATCAGATTAAAAACACTACCAAAAAAGAGAACTATAGGGAAATATCTCTGATGAATACAGATCCAAAAATCCTCAACAAAATATTGGCCAAAGAAATCAAAGACTATTTTAAAAAACCATTCACCATAATCAAATGGGATTTATTCCTAGGTGGAAGAGTGGTTCAATATTTGCAAATCTGTCAATGTGAGAAAGGATAAAACCCATATGGTCATTTCAATAGATGCAGAAAAAAAGATTTGACAAAGCACAACATCCATTCATGATAAATTATGTCAACAAATGAGGTTTAGAGGGAATACATCTCAGCATAATGAAGGCCATATATGAAAAACTCAGTGAACATACTCAGTGGGGAAAACTGAGAGCTTTTTCCCTAAGGCCAAGAACAAGACAGGGATGTTTGCTCTTATCACTTTTATTCAGCATAGTACTGGATGTCCTAGGCACAACCATCAGAGAACAAAAAGAAATAAAAGGTATCTAAATTGGTAAGAAGTAAAACTTTCACCATTTGTAGATGACATGATACTATGTACAGAAAACCTGAACGACTTCACCCAAAAAACCTGCTAGAACTGATAAATGAATTCAGTGAAGCTAAAGGATATAAAATCAATGTACAGATCTTTTGCATTTCTATGCACCAATAATGAAGCAGCAGGATGAGAAATTAGGGAATCAACCCTACTTATAATTGTACCGAAAGTAATAAGATACCCAGGAATAAACCTAATCAAAGAGGTAAGAGATCTTTATTCTGAAGACTATAAAACACTGATGAAAGAAATTCATGATGATACAAACAAATGGAAAGATATTCCATGCTCATGCACTGGAAGAACAAATATTGTTAAAATGTCTATACTATCCAAGAAGTCTACACATTTAATGCAATCCTTATTAAAATACTAACAGCATTTTTCACAGAGCTAGAACAAACAATCCAAAAAGTTACATGGAAACACAAAGACCCCAAATAGCTAAAGCAGCCTTGACAAAGAAGAGCAAAGCCAGAGGCATTACAGTTTCTGACTTCAAGTTATATTGCAAAGCTGTAGTACTGAAAACAGTGTGGTACTTGCACAAAAATAGACACATAGATCAATAAAACAGAATGGAAAACCCAGAAATGAACCCACAACTATGGTCCATTAATATCTTCTTCTTCTTCTTTTTTTTTTTGGTCCATTAATCTTCAACAAAACAAGAAAGAGTATGCAATTGCAAAAGGACAATCTCTTCAACAAATAGTGTTGGGAAAACTGGACAGCCATATACGAAAGAATGAAACTGGATCATTTTCTATACCATCCACAAATAAAGATTTAAAATGGAGTAAGGACCTAAATATAAGCCCTGAAATCTTAAAAATCTTAGGAAAGAACACAGACAATAACTTCTTTGACATTGGCCATAGCAACTTCCTACAAGATATGTCTCCAGAGCCAAGGGAAATAAAAGCAAAAATAAACTATTGAGACTACATCAAAATAAAAACTTCCACACAGCAAATGAAATAATTAACAAAACTGAAATACAACCCAGTGAATGGGAAAAGATATTTGCAAATTATGTATCCAGTAAAGGGCTAGTATCCAAAATATATAAAGAACTTATACAACTCAACACATGCAGACAAATAATCCAATTAAAAAATGGGAAAAAGACATGAACAGATATTTCTCCAAAAATGACATCCAGATGGCCAACAGATGTATGAAGAGATGCTCATCACTCATCCCTAGGGAAATGCATCCATACAGTGAGCTATCACCTTACACCTGTCTGAATAGCTAAAATCAACAACACAAGAAACAACAAGTGTCGGGGAGGATGTGGAGAAAAGGAACCCTTTTGCCCTGTTGGTGGCAATGCAAACTAGGGCAGCCACTGTGGAAAATAGTATGGAGGTTCCTCAAATAATTAAAAATAGAATTATTACTTGATCCAGTAATTCCACTAGTGAATATTTACCCAAATAATTCAAAAACACTAATTTGAGAAGACATATGCACCTCTATGTTTTCTGTAACATTATTTACAATGGCCAAAATATGGAGCAGCCCAAATGGCCACAGATAGATGGATAAAGAAGATGTGGCATATATGTACAATGTAATATTACTAAGCCATAAAAATGAAATCTTGTCATTTGCAACAACATGGATGGATTTAGAGTATAAATGCTAAGCAAAATAAGTCAGAGAAAGACAAATGCCATATGATTTCACTCAAATGTGGAATTTAAGAAACAAATGAGTGAAGGGAAATACAAAGAGAAGGACAGGCAAATCAAGAAGCAGACTCAACTCAAAGAACAAACTGATGGTTACAAGTGAGGCATGAAAAATGTGAAGGGGATTCAGAGCACATTTATAATGATGAGCACTGAGTTATATATGGAATTGTTGAATCACTATATTGTAACTTGAAATGAATATTACACTGTATGATAACTACTCTGGAATTTTTTCTAAAAGCTTATTATGGGCTTTCAGAAGAAAAGAAAAATGAATTATGGGTGTATTTAGAACTTTATGAAACTCAATGTATCCTGTACTCCCAATCTCCTAAGCAGAGTGTCCCACAGCGATTTTTCTTAAGTGAGCTCCACTTCCTCCAGTGAGGAAGCCAACATGGGGCTTGAACTCGAGACCCTGAGATCAAGAACTGAGCTGAGATCAAAAGTTGGGCACTTAACCAACTGAACCATCCAAGTGCCGCCCCCCCCACCCCACTTTCTATCATATGAATCTGTTAACCTGCTGGGATGGATTATATCAGAAGTCTACATATGGGTCAAAGAGGAGTAGTGATGGGTCAGTTAGAAGGGGCAGTTTAAGAAATAGGCACAAGAATGCCTAATGGGTGTGCTCCGAAAATGAGTAGTGAATAACATGCCCCATCAGATTATCTTGAAGAATGTTGGTTGGAATTGAGTGGAAGAAGGAGAGGGAAGAGGTTTTGTCTGTGTGTGTGTGTCTGTGTGTGTTGTGTGTGTGTGAGAGAGAGAGACAGAGAGAGAGAGAAAAAGAGAAACAGAAAAAGAGAAAAATTAGAAAAATTGGTCAAAATAGAAAGGAAGAAAAGTAATGGAAGCTAGGACAGGCTCAGAGAAAATAAATTTATAAATATAGGTACATTCTTCTAAAAGTATGCCAAAATGCATGACAAGGTCAACAAAATTACTGTTAAATTCCTAGAATTTCTGTAGTTAGTAGTACAGTGGCAGCTATTGTTTGCCAAGTTCTTCCTGTGTGCCCTGAACAGTGTTACGTTTGGCATCCACCATTAACAATTCTACTGCAGTCATTAGTTTCGCTGAGTATCCTTGGAGCTGCGTTGGTACTTTCAAGGTGATGAACACCATTTCCATAAGTATGAGGCCCAGCCTTGACATTATTCAAAGAGATCTCTGTGCCTGCTAACTTCTAGGGCGTCCTTATAAGTCTCCATCATCTGAAGGAGAGACGCATGTTTCTATTCCTAAAACCTGACATCTCCTACCCTACTGGAAATTGACAATCTAAAAGAAAAGTAAGCCAAGGCAGATGATGCCGAATTGGTTGTTATCACTGTTCCTTACATGAGTAATGAATCAGTTAAATCCTTCACTGTCTCAAGAAATCACCATCTGTTCTTTAGTCTTTAATTGATGTAAGAGATGTTTCAAGAAATCTCCAATGGGAAACAATTCTGGCATTCACAAAAACTGGCTGTCAGATGAGTGGGTCAGCCAACCAGATGGTGCCAGGGCTATTTGGTATCCGGGGCAGCTGCCGTCCTCCCTGGGCAAGGTGTCCACTCCCTCCACTGCATGAATCACAAATCTGCCAGTACCACTCAAGCTCCCAATGTCTTTGCATCAAATAGAGAGTTTATTCTGGAGACAGGGTTTGGGAGGCGGGAAATCAATGTAGCAGAAGGCACAATACACCCTTCAATGTTAGCAGCACTCCGAGGGCATAGGCAAGGGTGGAAAAGTTTTGGATAAAACAAAACAAAATTTCATCAACTCACCAAGAATTCCAGATGGCCACTTTATACCTCTTTGTAGGCATTTAGGTGAAAATCAAAAAGTCAGGGATTTGATCTCAGTTTTTTGCAGGAAATTTTACTTTTTGAGGGGGAAGATCTATGTCATGTTTCCTTCATCTCATTTCTCGGTTCTATGGGGTAAGTGGAGGAAGTTTCCGGATTCCCTCTTGATGATTCCTCAGGAATTTCAAAGAGTCCATGCTGAAAGTACCATGGTATCTTCAGCAATTCTTAGGATACTTTTGACCCCAGGCAAAATCATGAAGTAGACAAAGCTGGGTTTAAAGCTGTTTACATTCCCTGTGCTGCTGCCTCATTACAAATGTGTGTGTGACTCTTGGCATGTGGACATCATGGTCATTACGTGGCGTTACTGTGGGCCTCTCCTTCCTTGAAGGTACATGCTGTAATCCCTGCCTCTGCCCTGTGAGTTCAGAATTGACATGGTAGGGACACCTGGGTAGCTCAGTGGTTGAGTGTCTACCTTCAGCTCAGGTCGTGACCCCAGGGTCCTGGGATTGAGTCCTGCATCAGGCTCCCCGCATGGAGCCTGCTTCTCCCTCTGCCTCTCTCTCTCTCTCTCTCTCTCTCTCTCTGTGTGTGTGTGTGTGTGTGTGTCTTTCATGAATAAATAAGTAAAATCTTAAAAAAAAAAAAAAAAAAAACAACCCTGACACAGTAGTCCTAATCCACCATACATTGAGGGTCAATGGTCACATTCCAAGTTGTGTGAAGGAGCAGGACATTGGCTAGTAAGCTAGTATCCTAAAGTAAGTCCAGAATGAACACATTTGGTGCAGTAGGGGTGTGTTTTTAGTAGTTCTCAACACAAATATTTTCTTCTTGAGAAAGAGCAGAAAGGTCTGTGAGAACCCTTCTCCCCACAGACAGGGGCACAAACCCTGGCAGTGACTATGACTTGCTCTGTAGACCCGAGATTTGTATTTGCTTAGTCTCCAGATCCCAGAGGAGTTTTGGGAGAACAGTGACTAAGTGCTAATAGAAAGGGGTTTATTTTATACTTTGGGTTGCCAGATTTGGCAAATAAAAAATACAACTGAGTTTGAAATGCAGGTAAACATCTAATAGTTTTTGAACAGTGAATTTTGTCTTTATTTTTTAATCTGTAATTCACATTTAAATGAATGTCTTAGACAGTTGGGCTGCTATAAGAACACCATAGACTAGGTGGCTGAAAACAACAGAACTGTGTTTCTTATAGCTCTAGAAGCTGGAAAATCTGAGATCAGAATGCAAGGGTTGAGTTCTCCTGATGTCTCTCTTCCTGGCTTACAGAGAGGTACCTTGTTGCTGTGTCCTCACATAGCCAAGAGTAGAGAGAGGAAATACAAGCTCTCTACTGTCTTTTTATTTGAAAGCACTCATCCCATCACAAGGGCTCCCCCATCACCAACTAATTACCTCTCAAAGACCCTATCTCCAAATACCATCTTATTGGAAATTAGGGTTTTAACATATGAACTTTAGGAGGATGTAAACATTCTATCCACAGCATTGGTATCCTGATTTTCCTTGGCAACTCTATAGTTGATCTGAATTTTGGGTACTTGGAGGCAGATTGAGAAACCTCTGCACAGGAGCGAAAAACCTCCCGTGGACCAATCCAGAATGTGGAATGGCCGGGGTTGCAGTTGTCGGAAGATGGGAGGGCATCCTCCCCTTTAGTGCCAGCAAGAGGCAAAGCCCTATGTGGTGGTTTTCAGGACACAGATTAAGGGGGAGAGCAGGGTACATGTTGAGGGGTGTGGTAGAAAGGGACCGAAGGAGGACTCTAGGCCTCAAGTTGGCCAGGGGGCACAGCAAAGCTTGATTCACCAAGGATGAGATGGCATCAGAGAATGAGAAAGAGATCTGCAAGAAAAGCATTTGGGAACCAGAACTTGGGAAGCACCTGGAGGGAAATAGGATGGGAAATTAAAAAAAAAAAAATAGCTTGTTATTTGGCCCTAAAGTGACCCTGAAGTTAACTGAACAAGTTTTGACAAGAAGATCCAAATACGATGATGATAGAGCAATTTCCCTGAGGTACTCCACAGTCCCTAAGTGAGGTGGGTTGGAGCCAACACCAGGGTCACCTGTGTATTAATTCTTCATTGTTGAAGCAGACGTTCACTGAAGTTGGTTGCATCTGCTGAGATAGATCACATCCATTTCATCTCACTCAGGCATTAATCAAATGATACCTGCTTTGTCATTCTAGGGTTTCCAAATAAAAGGGTAGCTTTTGGTATTGCTCAGGAAAGGAACCTAGAACATCTGCAACTCATGAGGCCACTGGAGCCAAAATTATTTTACCAATGGGTCAAGCAGGTAAGAGATTTCCTTTACTGAATGTGTCCAGACAGATTGTGCTCCTCTCTGGTGTGTCCTTTTCATCTCTTCCCCACTTTCCTGCTCTTTCTGTGAGACTCAGGCAGAGTGACTTTTATTTGGTTTATGCTGAATATCCAGATGACTCATAACATGTGTGTCATAGAGGAAAGATTTGGGATCCTAACTTATCATTAATGGTAGAGATTTTTAAAGCAAAAGTTATATTTGGATTGCAAGAGCTTATTGAACATTTAGGGGATTCTGATAAGGGGCAAAATCAGAATAAATTTCATGGCTCAAAACAATTATGTGGCTAACATCTCACCCGTTGAGAGCAAAAGTTGTTTTACTTCTACTAATGCTGGCATTGCTAAAATTGGACACCAATCTGTTAGCTATAGCCTTAAAGCCACCAGAAAATAACTTTTAGCAAATTCACTGATAAAACCTGCTAGATGTGTAGACATCCTCACAGCAGCAGAGGTGACATTCAGATACAACCAAAGCTAAGGCTGTCTAAAAGTTTTGAAGAAGACAAAAGTGTCTGATTGAAATGCTTTGTAAAGAGTAGCTGATTGAAATGAAAATGAGTTCTACAAGAAAAAAAATCATACATGTAGGGCTAGAGTCCAAACAAATGCAATAAATGCAAAGATGCCACCTCCTACACTACGGTTCAACATTTACCCATTAACATGCTTCACGATTTACAAAGCAAATGAAAAGTTTTTTCTGTTCTGAAAAGCAGTATGGAGGTTCCTCAAGAAGTTAAAAGTAGAGCTACACTATGACCCAGCAATATGTATTCCAAAGATACAAATGTAGTGATCCAAAGGGGCATCTGCACCCCAACGTTTATAGCAACAATGTCCACAATAACCGAACTATGGAAAGAGCCCAGAATTCCATTGACAGATGAATGGATAAAGAAGATGTGGTGTGTATATATATATACACACATACAACAGAATATTACTTAGCCAACCAAAGAATGAAATCTTATCATTTGCATCAACGTGGATGGAACTGGAGAGCATTATGCTGAGTGAAATAAGTCAATCAGGGAAAGAATTAAAATATGGTTTCAATCATATGTAGAATATAAGAAATAGCACCAAGGATCATAGGGGAAGGGAGGGAAAAGTGAATGGGAAGAAATCAGAGAGGGAAACCAGGAAAGACTCTTAAGTCTAGGAAATGAACTGAGGGTCTCTGGAGGGGAGGTGTGTGTGGGGGGGATGGAGTAACTGAGTGATGAGCATGAAGGAGAGCACATGATGTAGTTAACACTGGGTGTTATACACAACTGATGAACCACTGAACTCTACATCTGAAACACATGATGTCCTATATGTTGGCTAATTGAATTTAAATTTTTTTAAAAAAGAAAAAGAATATTCTCTGTTTCCATTTACTTCTAAAGTAAATCCAGATATGCAAAATAAGATGAGAGGTTAGCAGAAGAGGACAAGACTTGGGATCAGAATGTGGAGCTTTGGTTCTAAGAGCACTTGTTAGGTGGCTAGGCAGTTGCAGTGCATCATGCGTGGCTTCGGGAACTGAATCACTCTCACAGTCTTGGGGTTAGACAATATTATCGTCCTCATTTAGGAGGCAAGGAAATGGACTGCTTAAGAGGGGACACGTTGCCTTCCCAAGGTCACACTGCTGGTTGGTGGTAGGAAGAGGTGGGCCCCTTGTACCCTCTGAACCTCAGCTTCTTTATCTATATAATTTAATGAGAATAATGGATGCAATAATGAGGCACGTTTGTTGCACAGCAATTTAAAGGTTTCAATTTCCTGCAATGGAGTTGACTCTCTTGAATTCAAAACCCATTTGAGAGGAAATTGAGATTAAGTCACTAGGTCACAAGGTAGAGGACATAACTCAAAATCAACTACAAGAGACAGACACAGAGAGGGATATACATGGACCTCAAACAAAGAAGCTACTGTGCTCAGAGAGGACCACTGTCGCACCACATTTCACTCCGGGCAGGGTTTCTCTGAGGCTCAAAAAAAAAAAAAAAAAAATTGAAACAAAACACAAAGGGAAGTCAGTCACTTAACTAGTCCTCCTTGTCTTACTTTCCTCTTCTTCCACCTGCACTTTATGGAATAGAACATTTCTAAAATGTGCAGAACATTATTGGTACCCTTTTTTATATCTAGTGCCTATGCAGATTTTCTCATATTTCCATATATTACAATAATTTTGGTTTGTGTAACTTCATTTTCTTACGGAATTGAGGGAGGTAAAGCCATCAGATAAAGAGCACCTGGAAGGAACACACGTGTAGTCAAACGAGCTAGATTTGTTAAGTTGCTATTATCAGGGAGAATGGACAAAAGGAGTCACAGAATCTCTCACTAGGAAGTGGGAAGGGGATTTTTATGGAGTTTGAGCTTGTTCTGGGTGATTCTAAAAAAAAAGGAAGTGAGAATCAGCTCTGAATGTGTACATTCCTGGGTGGATTTTGCAGCTATACTGTAGCCTTGGAAGAAACTTCGTTTTACATTGGCTTTGCCAGCGGCCTTGTCTGTGTTTGCTGCTAATTATCAATAGGGCTGATTATTTTCTTTCTAATCTAGGATGGATCTTACTTTTTCAAGTAACAATATTGTTACTCATGTTCCTGTATTGTCATGTCTCCACAGTTTTGTGTATATAGTTCAGTGTCAACTTGTATATATAACAACACTAATTTCATATTAGGGCACAAAGAAAATCTCAATCAATGTAATTAAACAGAAATTTTAAAGCCATGTTCAATAATAAAAATGTAATAAAGCTAAGAATATATATAATAATTTAAATAAACTGGTTGCTATGATGTTTTCAGCAGATGTATCACAAGTAATGTTTGGAAAAAGAAACAAAAATTATGACATATTTAGAAAATGAAGACAACAGGAACACTACATATCACAATATATTTATGCCAGATTTTCTTAGGTCAATAATCTATCTATAAATGATTTATGATTAAATGAGAAAAATAAAATGGAATGGAGTAGGCCCACTTTCTCTCTCTCCAGTAAACAAATAAATCCTTAAAAAAATGGACTAGGAAATTGATGCAAATCTTTTACAAAATAAAAATAAATAATTTAATGAAACCAGAAGAAAGGGATCCATAAGATAATAGCAGAACATAATGAGTTAGAAGATAGATACTGAGTTAAAAAAAAAAAAATGTCCAAAAGCAAGTTAGTTCTTTGGAAAAAAAATTTACAGTAAAAAAAGAAAATCACTTGCAAACTTAATTAAAGGAGAAAAAAAAAAAAGGTGGTGTAGGAAATAGCCCTAGGTAGAGGGGAGCTTGCCAGATGCCACTGCATCTTTTTGCTTTTCTTGGTTTTTATTTAAATTCCAGTTAACATACAGTGTCATATCAGTTTCAGGTATAGAATTTAGTGATTCATCATTTATATATGACACCCAGTGCTCATCACAAGCACCCTCCCTAATGTCCATCACCCATTTAACCTATCCTCCTGCCCACCTCCCCTTTGCACCCCTCAGTTTGGCCTCTATAGCTAATAGTCTGTTTTCTGTTTTACATTTCTCTTTTTTCCCTCCATGTTCATATTCACACCACCTTCTTGAGACACCTGAATTGTCTAACATGATAGTGCTAGTTATCCAGGATTTGGCTCAGGCAGGTGCCAGCTACTGACGAGATACTCCCAAGTACTAAACTGAGATTTGGCTTCCCAATGCCAGGAGCCCATTCAAGCTGGAGAACCTGTGAGGTGTTGCAGTCACCTATTAAAGCACCAATGAGCCAACATGAAAGTGACAAAAGTAACAGTGAAGCCTTTGACTACTTACTGCCGTACTATAAATTATTGGCTAAACCTGGAGAAAGCACCACCTTCCTCCATTTTCGTTTCCTACATGGAAGGGCTCACTAGTAGGGGGCCAAGATAGTGTCAACTAACTGTTGAGAGCCCCAAATATAAATTTCTACAGTTTTCTGGACCAGGGGCTGGGGCTTGGGGGGAAAAGTTTGGACTAAGGAGTGGAGAAGCGCTACTCAAGTGAGTCAGGATGGGGACAAGCGTCTTTGAGATGCCCCCTCTTCACCCCCTATAAGGAGATCTCAACAGAGGCACCTGAAGAGACCCTTTGCCCAAAGCCTCAGATGAAGAGACCTAGGAACCAAGGTGTCAGCAGCAGGGATGCAGACACAGAAGAGCCTGATGAGGCCGAAAGGTCTGGGTCCTTGACTGCACCTCTCTTCAGGGACAGCACTGCACTGGTGTCAGAGGGCTGCCTGTCCCTGAGGCCTGCCAGGTAAAACCTTTGTATCACCTAGAGTCAGACCAGAAAAAAAAATCACACATAGGCTTTTCACAGGAGCTGGACTCCTCCAACAGCACTCTGGGAAGTACTTCAATCTAAGCAATCAGTGTTGGCACGACAAATGGAAGTGATCTACCGTCCTGTCCCAAAGAAGAGTCACACATGAGGGAAGTTGAATTCTTCACAGTCTCCTATTTTGTCTAATTTTATACCTACGTTAATGTGTGTTCTTGTTAAATTTTCCCTTTCTCACAGGCATTTTTGTTGTGCTTTTAGGCTTATTTAATTATTAGGTACTGAGTTTATAAAATTCACTATTTAAATCAATCTGTGTGGTTTATAATGTCCCTAACGATTCTAGTTACTGAATATGATGGTTGGCATAAATAAGTAAAATGTGTATGAGGCTGTGTCCTAATTAGGCTTTTCAATTTTTTTACTCCATAGTAATTGAATTTTCTTAAGGTTCAATAGGACTATCTCTGCCTATGATGTAACATTCTGATGAACAGACAGTAGAAACTGCTGGCACACTGGTGTATTATTATTGCCAACTAATATAATAAATACATTACATATTTCTTCTGTTTATTTGTGGTCCCCCACCATTAGGACTTAAATTTTCCTAGGGGCAGAGTTTGTTTGCTTTTATTTTGTTTTAACTACTGCAGCATCTCTAGCATCTAGAATAGCACATGGCACATTGTAGGCATTATATTCATGTTTGGTGAATGAACAGATGAACAAAGTTGGTGTCATAAGAAATGGGTTTTATTTGCTCTCAGTAAATAGCTAAAAGAACTTTTAAATAGACATCACAGTTTAAGTGAGAAGTACCTCACATTCACACTGTATAGTGATGTTTAAATGCAGGAGAAACAAATTCTCTGAGATAGATTCATTTATGAAACACTCTGTACATCACCAGTGCTTTCAGATCTTCACTGGGTTTGGTTCTCCTGGGTCCTTGCCTTTGAAAGCTGCTCATGAAATGCCCAGGATAGATATTCTAATTAAACATTTTCATTAAATATGTCTGATTCGAGGGACAAACTCCTTTTCCTGCATTACTTTCCAGTGGACTTCATCTTAGCCCAAACTACTCTGTATTCAGCATCCAGCAGCTCAACCTCTGAACCATGGCTCCCAGTCCTGCTGGAAGTTAGTCCCTTCCCTGGATTTGGTCATTGTCCTCACCTGGCCATACATCCAACTTTATCACAAGGTTTCTTTCTCTTACAACACAGGAGAAGCTTACTTTCTTGGAAACTAAACCTCCTTCAAAGTCATAAGCACCAAACATCTGATAAGAAGACTTTTTTAAAAGGCTTATAAAATTTTTACATAAAATATACTCTATTTTGGATAAAGTATAAATTAAATATCAATATATTTCATATAAAAATGATAGGTAATTTTTTTATTGAACCTAGGATCTAGGAACCTCTATAAGAATTTTATTAAGGTTATTATACTGCCCCATCTGTTTTAAAATGTGAGACTCACATAATGAAAACATAAAGATGATAATGAGAAAAGTATAAAAAGAATCGGTAACCATAAGCTTTCTTTACCATTTATTTTTAAACGCTCTTGTGCTCGCTTCAGCAGCACATATATTTTTAAACCCTCTTACTGTATACCTCAAACACTATTCTAAAGGAAAAAGATTTAATCAATTAGGTACTTGTCACTAGTGGGGGAGAAAAAAAGAGCTTCTGATTATACTTGGGTAGACTTAGGAGTCTACAAAGATGTGAAAATATCTGCACTCAATTTAGTACAGAAACTGAAAAGTACAGAGATTTTTCCAGGAAAACATGCAGATTGCAGCATATAAATTTTCTTGATTCACTAGTTCTATTTTTTCATTCCAGAGACAGAAATTTAATAACAAAGAAAGTATACTTTTGTAATTTATTGAAAAATATGGATATATATATAATATATATATTATATTATAGAAGAATTCTTACAGAAAGGGAGCACATAGCTCTATCCTCAACCTCAAATCTGCATACCTCTATCTGCTACATTAAGAACCTGGAGTTTCTTTTTTATTAACTATCAATAGTGAGATCTTCTAGGCTTTAGCTATTTCTTCAACAATTGTTTGATAATCTTGATAATAAGTTGTCTACACATGTTTTATTTGGTCATGTGGTATAATAAAAAAAATATTTGGCCTTTTTTTTTTTTTTTTTTTTTTTTGGTCTTTTTCCCTGATTGGTGGCTCTTAAAACCTTTGGAATTTCTTGAGTAGAAGGAATAACTTTTGTTATTCATAATGAGCTCCTTCCAACAATACCTGAGTTTATGCTAATGAAGTGACTGTTAGTGGACCCTGGGTAGCTCAAGATGGGGATGGTTCCGGAGGAAACAACCAGGTGATTAGAGGGTTGGAATTTTCAGCCCCACCCCTGGCCTCCATAAAGGGAAGAACTGGAAGTAGAGTTCAATCATAAACATCAATAATTTAATCAAGTCTACCTATGTAATGAAACCTCCGTTAAGAACACTATGGGATGATGTTCAGAAAACTTCTGGGCTGGTGCCCAAAGAGCTTTCACATCCCTCCCTCTACAGTCCATACCTTGTTCTCTGCATCTTTTCCATCTGGCTAACGTATCCTTAAAAAACAAAAATAAAAACAAAACTGAGTTGTATCCTTTATAATAAATAGTAATAATAAATAAAGGTCTTCCCTGAGTTCTGTGAGTGATGCTAGCAAATTATCAAACCTGAGGCTGCTGTTGTGGGAACTCCTGTATTTGTAGTTGGTGAGGCAGAAATGTGGGTAGGTTGGACACCCCATTTGCAGGGACAGTCTTGGGGTACTGAATCCTCATCCCATGGGGGCTGGGCTAACTCCAGATAGTTAGCATTAGCATTGAATTGAATTGTTGAACACCCAAATTGGTGTTGGAGAGTCAGAGAATCAGTTGGTATAAGAAAAACAAAAATGAAAACTGCAAGTCAACAACTGTTAAATATTTCTTAAACACATGGCTGCATCACATTATTATTTTCTACTCTTCCCAAAGTGAATTATTTCTTTTATTTAATTGAATGTTGATCATTTAGCTTACTTTGCCTCTGTTCAAATTTTATAACATCTGTTAACATAACAAAGGGCAAGTGATGTGAATGGTTTATTCTCGGGGGAAATTGGTAAAATATCCTAATTGAGCATATAGCATTTACTCCATGTTCAATCAAAGTACTATATCATGCTGGGAATTATTAACTGTCCGTGTTTATTGGCCTTTTCTCACAAGGTCATGTATCTACTTGGAGGCACAGAGAGTGTTTACATATCTTTGCCACTCACCAAGGAGCCTAACCTTGTCCTAAGTATAGTAGAAATGCAGTACATATTTATTGATTGACTTCATACAGGATTTACATAACGGAAAGTGTTTTATTACCATCCTGTTTTCTACAGTCTTAAATTGAGTTCAGTCTTCTGGATCACACTGCACTAAACTCTTAGGATTCATCTCCATCTTCTCAGCTCCAATTAGATTTAGAGGCACAGACACAGGCAGAGGGAGAAGCAGGCTCCATGCACCGGGAGCCCGACGTGGGACTCGATCCCCGGTCTCCAGGATCGCGCCCCGGGCCAAAGGCAGGCGCCAAACCGCTGCGCCACCCAGGGATCCCCATGGGAGTCTTTATAGTAATAAGTATAGTGCCTTATGTTAGAAAAAGGAAAAAAAAAGATCCCGAGGGTAATAGCATAAAATTTATAACTCCTGATAACGCTGAAACATTTCGAAGTGGAGTACTCTGTAAACTTGGTGCAGTAAACTTGAAAAATAAGAGATAGTTACAAGAATGGAACATACCTAAAATCTAGATTCTGGAAATTATGTATTTATTGGTGATGACAGGCCCAGGAAATAGCTGTGGGAGGTGGCTGAAGTGTAATGGACATACAGATGATTGCAGCTGAAAAGTTCAAGGATCTGTAAAGCCTGATTTCAGATTGCGTCTTCTCTCGGTTAAGACTACTCCATCATCTCAATTGCTCAGGTCAAAACCCTTGGTGTCATCATTTTCTCCTCTTTATTGCACACCACTCATCATCCCATCAATAAATCCTGTCTTTTCTATCTTTGAAGAATATCTTGATTTCTACCACTTCTTTCCATCTTGGTCAAAACCAACATTATCTCTTGACTGAATTATTTCATGAACAAATAGTAGATTTCTCTCTGTTCTTAACCTTTATCCCTTTTGGTCTATTATCAACATTGTAATAGGAGTGAACCAGCTGCAACAGAATTGTTCAGATCATGTCATCTTGCATTTCAAATTCTCCAGTAGCTTTACATCTAACTTATAGAAAAGGCCAACATTCTATTGTGTATCAATCAGTTAGGTTGCTGTCATGATACTGTAACCTAACAAACTGTGTTAAATCTCAATGGCCTAAAATTACATATTTTATCTATGCTCATGTCTGTGAAATGGCTTGTGGTGGTTTGATGGCGGGACTGCAGGCTTGGTTGCACTTGGGTCATACACACCTCATCATTGGTCAATACGTGTCATATGACAAGCTAAAATCAAAGTGCAGGAAGTACAATATAACAATAGGAAGCCAAGTCAAGTGTGTCTGTTTAGAGCCCCTAAAAAGCAGGTTCAACATGCAAGAGATTCAGGGTGGAAGGCCAGTGAAAGAAGGGTTAGCGCATAGTCATAGGCAGGAAGAACTTTTAGTGCAGAATTGCAAAACTTGCCTGACAACTGCATAAGGAGAGGGGGGAAAGAAGAAGGAACAGGTAGGGGGAATCTCAGATCACAATGCAGTTCTAAGAAGGTTTCAGCTAGGCCAATGTGGAATCCTTGAGCCACAGTTCCTGTGCAAGGGTGCTTGCATTCCACCAGAATGAGACTGGTGTCTGTGCAATGGAATGCTCAGTTATGCCTAAGGATAGCCCTGTAGAAGTACAGCTTCTAGGTCAACAAGGTGATATGTTAAAGGGACAACACTGGAAGTTCTAGGTCCACTTGTAATGCCCAAAGCAGGTGTATTTGAAGGAGATTTGAGTAGCATATTTACTTGGATATAATGCCAGTCACACTGTCAAGTTGACAAAATTGGGGCAAGGAAGTACATCCTCCCATGGAAGTAGGAAAGAGACTGTGATTAAAAATAATCTAATTAACACCAACAAGTCTATATGGATCAAAATTCTTTTTATCTTTCTGACCTCATTTATCACCATTCTCCTCTCATTAATTCCCCTCTAGCTACACCACTCCTTTGTTTTCACCTATACCACTCCTTTGTTTTCACCTATCAGAGGAACTGTTCCTGGAATGCTTTCTGCCCAGATGTATACATGACTTTTCTTTTCTTCATTTCTTTCTGATGTTTATTCAAATGTCAACTTGTCAGTAAGGCTTTTTCTGATCACCTTTTCTAAAATCTCAATCCCCCTCAACATAAGGCATGCTCTGTAAATCGATTTCAGAGCTGATCCTATTTCTATTCCCAAATACATTCTAGTTTAGTCAAGGAAAAAATGCAGCAAAAACATTATAAATTCTCAAATCTTGGTGCTCTAGTCTCTTAGCTGATGTAGGCAGCAGGTAATCTAATTATTCTTAGAAAGTAGCACTATGAATAATTTAACAAGTGTTTGCCTTCAAGAAAATATTGAATTCAGGGCATTTTGCAAATAATCCAATAAGCAAAAACAAATACTATGATAGTTACTTTTTAGGGAAAATGTACAGACACAAGGAAAAACAGTGCCTCTTCCTTGACTGGTTCCCTCAACCCCCTGAAGACAATCTATAAAATACTAACAGGCTGGGTCTTTGATTATCAAATATGATAAAATGATTTAGGCACGTTTCCTGCTGCTACACAGTGTAACAGATAAGTACTGTGATGGGTAGTCCTGTGTGTCAATTTGGCTAGATAATAGCACCCAGTTATTTAACCAAATACTAATTTAGGTGTCGCAGTCAAGGTATTTTGTAGATGTGGTTAATATGTACAATTAGTTGACTTTAATGAAGATTATCCTCGATAAGTGGGGTGAACTGCATACAGTCAGCTGAAAGACCTTGAGGAGAGAAGTGAAGTGCCCTGAGGAAGAGGAAATTCTCCCTATAGAATGTGTGTGTGTGTGCGCGCGCGTGTGTGTGTCTTGTACAACCCTGACTGATACATGCACCAAATAAAACCTTTCAGGTTAAAAAACATATATAATTAACCTCTCTACTTCTCAATGTTAAGAGAGCATTGGGAACTGTGATGGTTTGCTCCTCAGCACTTTGGTCAGGAAATTGTGTGAAACAGATACAAATATTCTTAGTAAAGAACAAGAAAAAGCTTCCTAAAAGATGCCAGGTGCTATATTAGCTATTTTATGCATGTTGTTTAAAATCAACCCTTCTAGGGATGCCTGGGTCTGGCTTTGGCTCAGGTTGTGACCCCAGGGTCCTGGGATCAAGTACCATGTCGGGTTCCATGCAGGGAGCCTGCTTCTCCCTCTGCCTGTGTCTCTGCCTCTCTCTGTGTGTCTCTCATGAATACACAAATAAATCTTAAAAAAAAAATAAAATAAAATCAACCCTTCTATATGGTCCTATTTCACAGAGACATTAGAGGAGGGTTATGATGGTATGAGGTGACATAGCAGGACAGCAGCCGTCAGTAGGAGTCATGCAGATGTGAGTGTATATCCCACCAGTTCTCCATCTACTAGATATGTAAGGGTTTTTTTTTAAGGATTTTATTTATTTATTAGAGAGAGCGAGCATAAGTGGGGGCAGGGGCAGAGGGAGGGGAAGAAGCAGGCTCCCCTTTAAGCAGGGAGCCCGATGTGGGGCTTGATGCCAGGACCCCAAGAGCATGACCCGAGCAGAGTCAGATGCTTCACCCACTGAGCCATCCAGGTGGCGCTCCTAGATACATGTTTTAAACGTCTTCGGTGCTCTGAGCCTGTTTCCTCATCCCTGAAATGGGAATGCCAAGAGCTTTCTTGCTCTGGTGGTTGTTTTGAGGATTAAATTAGCAAATATAAATGCTTAGGCATGTGTCAGGCACATCAAAGATATTCAACAAACATTGGCACACTTAGTACTCTAGAAATCGAGACATCATACTTCCATGCTATTCGGGATCTTGTCTCTTCCCTTTTATAGCCTTTTCCATGGTGCTGCAGAAGACACAGAAATAGCCTGTAGCTGCATTTCACCACCAGAATAAATGGATTCTCCCTCTGAAATGAACAAGGACAGTTGGAGGAAGTTCTGTCCACTGCTATCTCAAGAACTGCCTTAATCTCTGCCTTTCTAAATGTAGGTTTTATAAAGGACTGAATTAATTCCTTTGAGATTTTGACCAAATCATGGCAAGAAAAATACTACAAGATCCCTGAAAAAACATTCTGTTGAATGTTGGGACTTCATAACAACTGAGATTGGAACAAAAGGAAACCAATCTATCACCGTTATTTGATAATAAATCACATTTTTCTTCCTTATTATCCTCTAAAGGCAGTCAGATTTCACCTTTGACAGTGTCCTGTTTCCTTTCTTTCCTTTCCTTCCTTCCTTCTTTCCTTCCTTCCTTCCTTCCTTCCTTCCTTCCTTCCTTCCTTTCTTTTTTTTCCTTTTGGCTTTCATTTCTCTGAGGGGGGGAAAAATCCAACTAGAGCCAGATTTTTATTTGTATGCTTTCTTCCTCTCAACATAAAACAATTGAATTTGCTGGTGAAAGGAGAGTACTTATGAATTGCAAAAGCATGCCTCCTGATAAATACTTCATCATTTCTCAAAAATAAAAGCAATGAAAAAATGCAATAAATTGTGTTTGTAGAGGAAGAGACAGGCTAACATCTTACAATATTAACCTCAGAGAAATGTGCCGGAGAGCTACGGTGGCCAGTCTCTGCTTCCCGCTCTAGGTATCTTGGGTGGGCAGGTACCTGCTATTCCTCAGAGCTTTGGGGGCCCTGAGAAGAATCTCCACATTCAGCTCCCACCCCCCCTTCTATTCCTTCCCCTGCATGGGCAGAAGGGAATACACACTGAATCCCTTAGTGTAGACGCCTCTTGGCATTAGTCAAGCAGTGTTGTGTAGTGTTGACCCAGGTTTTAAGCCAGGCTTTTTTGGGTGTGCTAGTTGATTGCTTAAGTTGCGTGGTTGAGCTACCTGACCTCTCTGAGCCTCGCCTTCCTCACTTGCAAAAGGAAGATGACACATTGATCTGGTTGTGAGTTGTGAGAATGAACAGAAATAGAACATGTGAGGAATTAAACAAAAGGCTTAGAATGCTGTGCCATGTTCGCTATTCATCTTATTAAGACCACGATCGTTTGGGGGGTTGTTAATAAACTGCTTGGGGACTTAGGCTGTGGTTTCACACAGACCTGACTTTAAATCCCAGATCTAGCTCTGTGTGACCTTGAACAAATTCTGTAATTTCTTCATGCTTTAGTCGCCTCATCCATATGATTGCGAGAACATCACTTCTTGTGAAAACTGAGAGGTAAAGATAGTTTAGTACACTTATGATTTTGCTTAATTTAAATCCTGAAGATACACTAATGTGTTAAATATAATGACACCAATGTACCTTTGGAGAAACAGAGGCTCAAAACACTTAAGAAAGTCATCCACGGCCACGCAACTTATAGAAGAATTTCAATTCTCTTCTCTCTTGTTCCCAAGCCTGAGATAGTTCCATAATAAAGCTCAAGACAATGATCTACAGAAGAAACTAAGAATCTTCTTAATTTCTTTCTCTTTTCTCAGACTATGCACAACCCATCAGTGGATGTCTTAGTTTTATCTTCAGGATGAGTCCAGAATCTGACTACTCAATTCCATCTTCATCCCACTTGTCTAAGCCAACCCACCATCATCTCTCATCTGAACTGTGTAAGAAGCCTCTGAACTGGTTTCTCTGCCCCAAAGTTTGTCTGTAAAGCCTGTTCTCATCACAGAAGCAGGATGGATCCTTTGAAGATGAGAATGAGATAGTTCAATAACCTCAAATGACTTTCAGAATAAACACAAAACCCTACGATGACCTCCTGGGCCCTAATGACCTGTCCCTTGTTGACCATCTGACCTTCTCTCCTGCAACCCTGGTTCTGCATCATTCTGTTCCAGCCATGCCAGATTTTTTTTTCTGTCCCCAAATGTATCAAGGACACAAGCTTCCTTAGGGCCTTTGCACTCTATGTTACCACTGCCTGGAAAGCTTTCCCCCAGATATCAGCCTGATGGATTTGTTTCTTTCAAGTACTGCTCAAATGTCATGTGCCTGAGAAAAATGCCCTGGCTATTGTATATATGAAGCAGCACTTCCTCCCTCTCTCTCTTTACAACCCCAGCTGCTACACGTGCCAAATATTTTCTTTGTTTTCTCCCACAGTATTTGGTACCACTGGATCTTAATCAGTTGATTTCCAGAAGCAAACTCTTTATTTTGTTAGTTTCTCCTTCCTAGGGCCTGTGATAGTGCCTGACACAGAGTGGGCCCTCATAAATATTTACTGAATGAGTGAAGACGTGAATGTGATAACTACCTGATGCTCTGTGTGATTGTATAACCAGGAGAAAGGACTGAACACCTTGGATTTGACTCCCTAAAGAACCACTGGAGGGAGACTGAGGCAGTAAAAATGTCGACCTCTCAAGGGGATGACCAGAGTTCCATTCTCCTTCCAAGTATTTCAGATATTTAATGAAAGTAATTTGTCCTTCCTGGGAACTCCCCAGAGACACAGAAACAATGTAAGTCTGTCTCTGCTTCACACCTAGCTGGTACTGATAGCATAGTCCCGTGAGTCTAATTCCCAATTCTGGTTAAAAGGGAACCGCAAAGAATGAGAAATGTGATGCATAGAATTAAGGAATTTATAATCAGTTGATTAATTTAGGGTCATTCATCCTAGGCCGTAAAAAGATAAATGAAGTAGATGATGACTGGTTGCAGTAAATTTGGTAAAGTCAAATAAAAATAAATAACAAAGAGAGTTCTTTATTAGAGTTTTTATCTACAAGGATTTTATAAGCAATGACAGAAAAAAAAATTTATCCACCAGGTGTCAATTGGAGCATATCAGATAGCAATGTTTTATCCACCAATCACAGCTTCCCTACAATTTGCTAATCTCCTGAGATGGATGCTGAAAGCTGCATTAATCCACACTGTCAACTCAGACTCTTGCCATCAGAATATAAAATGCTATATGCCCCAGGATTTCTTCCTAGGAGAAATTGAGAAATCCCTTGTATTTGGGGCCTGTGGTCTTCACAGACACAGTTCATAAGCAGTACAGTATAACCAGAGTAATTTATTTTTAAAAGTATAAGAAAGAATTGCAGATGTTTTTCAACAGAAAATAATTGTTCTACCAAATAGTTTTCTTTGTCCCCAAAGAACTTCTTCCATCAGAAGACTCAGAAAATGGCCAAAGGAGAGCCCTGTCTATGCCATCCCATTTGCTGGATAGCCATATTATGTTTTTATTTTTTCTTTCCCTGGGACTGAATTCAGTTCTGGAAACTGAAGGGGCTTCAGCATTGTGCCTTTACATGAGGAAAATATTGGCTTTGAGATTTCACCTGATTTTACCAGCACGTATAGTTTGCTACTGCCACACATCATGAAAATGAGCTTAAACCTCTAAGATTGGGGTTGGTAAGTAAGTCAAACAAGAAGGAAAAAAGGAAATAAGTGAAAGGTAAAATAAAAGCACAGGTGGAAAGATATAAAAGTTGAAGAAAGACCACTGACCCTGAATAGCATGTTTAGGCTCTTGGGAACTGGCCAGAGTAGTGGTATTAATTCTGGCTTCCATTAGAACACCCGGGCGGGGGGATATTTAAAAAATATGGATACTCAGGCCTCTCCCACAGAAATACCCACCAAATAACCTGGGACCGGGCAGGTATCAGCATATTTTACAGACTTCTTTGGTGATTGTGATGTATGGCCAGAATAGAGAGTCCCTCCATCAGCCCAGCCTTGGAAATCCAGAGAAGTTGAATGGAGGTCCAGAGTCATACAAAGTCAAGACTAAAACTCAGTTTTGATCTATTAATTTGTGATTATTTCTCCCCATTCAGTGCCACCATCTCTAGACGTAACCTGAAATCTTGGTTAGGATTATATAGTAAAATTAGGCTACCATGGTATTTACAATATCCTCTGAAATTTGGAGGAAAGCCCCCAAGAACAAGCCCCAAAGAGGTACATCATTCAATCATTAGGGGCTTCATTCTTAAATCGGTCTTCTTCTTTTTTTTTTTAATCGGTCTTCTAAATACAAAGATAAACCCACCAAAAATCTTAGTCTCAGGAACATGAGGCTATGCTATTATAATCATCAATATATAGTGCCCGTCACTTCTTCTATAAATTCCCACAATGCCTGGACTCTTTGTTGCACCTCATAGTAAGTCAGTGGAAAAACACAAAATACAGGCCAATTGACAGTGGGAATAATCCTAAGAGTGGACAGTCACTTTCTGTTCCGGCCCTGGACTTGAACTGCCATGGTCCTGAGACTTATTTGGAGTGGATTGCAAATCCTCATTGGTATGTGCCTGCACACCCCCAAATCTTTTTGGAAAGTCAGATGATCCAAGTCACAGTCAATCTTAAAATGTTAACTCAGAAGCAGAAATGTGTTGGAAACAAATTTGATCTGCTTGCAAAGGCACAGCATAAGATAGGGTTGGAACATTAGTCAAGGGAGCAGACTGGCCTCCCCGCTATGACTTCTCTTACATTGATAAACACACTTTTGTTCTTTTACCATAGTAACATAGGATTTTCTTCTCTACGCAGTCATGGTAATAGGGCATTATTGTTGTGTGATTCCCCCTGTTTATAAATGCAGTCAATTTCCTTGGGCCATCTATTTACAATAATATGTATTTATATTCATGACAATTTAGAATATAAGGAAATACTGTTTTTCTTATTAACTAATATAAAAGGTGCTCAGAGGAAATTTTAATGGGAGGTTTATCTAAGTTTTGCTCTGGAGGATATATATTAAATCCAGCCAAAGTATTAGTCATTTATCTTCTTTAAATATTCCACAAGATTTGTTTTAACCTCTCTTTACAAACACTGACTTTAACAGTTCCTTATGAATATATTTCTGAGCCCCGAAAGAGTGGCACTGATTATCTTGCTATATTTATTTACACTAAAGAAAACATGCATTAAACCCAAGGCCTTTAGGAAAACAAAAATATCAGAACACTAAGTTCAGGTAATAGCTGCTAGGAGTCTACTGCCATCTAAGATCTATCTCAGCAGCACTTTATCATATATGTTCTCTATGCTGATGCTGTGAGCCACTTTGCATATGTTATTCTATAAGATTTATGAATTAGCAATACGGAAACCATTTTATAGGTGAGAAAGCAAAACAGAGATACTCTGATTTCAATGTTGTCCACCTAATAACTGACTGAGTTTGTTGTTCTAATTTTATGAAGTCATATGTTTAACTTTTGGCGAGATATTAACGAACCAAAAAATACCTCAGCTACCTGTACCTACCAAGGTGCATCTAAAAAACAAAACAAAACAAAAAAACAACAAACTAATAAAAAACGTTGCTTCCCATAGTTATCCACCTACCCAGACACTGGATATTCAGACTAGAAAATAGGTCAACTGCTTTACTCTACAGTGATGGGCCAGGAAACATCCTAAGTCATTCAAGATCGAATAATTATTTGGTACTAAATTAATGTTGATGACTTTTCAATGTAATGTGATGCTTACCTAACACTGTCTTAGTTTAGATATACTTTCCAAACTACCTCATGATTTACTTTGATAGATAATTTGAAAGTTAACTTTGGGCATTTCACTAAGAGGCAGAAAAATAAATTACAACTGGATATTATTTTCACCAATGCTTCTTATAAATTAGAACACGTAGAATGAACACTATCAATTGTTTTTATCTCTTTGTTTACCTCTACCTTCTTTTTTAATTTTTAAATTTTAATTCCAGTGTCATTAACATACAGTGTTGTATTAATTTCAGGTGCACAATATAGTGATTCAACAATTCCATACACTACTCAGTGCTCATAAGGATAAGTGTCCTCTTAATCCTCTTCACCTATCTCACCCATACTCCCACCCATCTCCCCTCTGGTAACCATTTGTTTGTTCTCTATAGTTAGTCTAGTTCTTGGTTTGTCTCACTCTCTTTTTTGTTTGTTTGTTTTGTTTCTTAGATTCTACATATGAGTGACATCATATGGCATTTGTTTCTCTCTGACTGACTTATTTCACTTAACATTATACTCTTTATGTCCATCCATGTTGCTGCAAATGGCAAGATTTCATTCTTTTCTTATGACTGAATAATATTCCACTGTGTGTATGTGTGTATGTGTATGAGTGTGTATCACATTTTAAGTACTCTGCCTCTTGTTAACTTTCTTGTCCTCTCTCTATACAAGTGAATAAAGGAATATCTTCACAAAACTATTGATACAAATGTGCTATGGTTTCATTACATGTACCTACAGAATAGTTAGTTCCCTAGTGTTGGTTATACAGGCTAAACGGTTCAAACAAACAACATGGCGCTACAAAGAAATCGAGTTGCAAAGAGTGTGTAGCCACTAGGATCACAGGTACAAGTTTCAAATCCCATTTCCCCACTATACACAGGTATTACTCTCAGATGTATGAATTTAGGTTAATCTCTTGCTATCTTGGTGCCATTTCTGGAAAAAGTAGATGATGCACCTCATAGGCTATAGGGTGAGCTAAATGGTATAATGTAAATAAAGCAATTATCACAGTAATGGGCATATAGGATTGAGAATAACTATTTAGTGTGTTTATTATATGTCAAATACCATCCTGTTTTCATTCATCACTTCATTACTACAGATGCGCAAAGCCCGTATTTTTTATCATTACGTTAAAATGTCCCCAACTGCTATCAAACATAGCTCTAGGATCTAGTAGGTAGATTCTTGTTTATATGGGAAGATGTGAAGAGGGAGCTTCTGATCTTATAGTTGCAAAATGTAATTATCTATACTTCAAGATTTTTTCTGAATTCACTGCCTGTTATAGGGTAAGTACATACCATAATATGCATTTAATGTATGTCATTAAATCTATATACCATCAAGAGTAAGAGACTATTATTTCATGTTCCACAGGAATAAAAAATGCCAATTAAATATAATACAATATTTACTCATCACATTGATCAAAAAAGACATTAGTACTTCAGAGATGTTAGATGTGAAAAAGAAGTATGCATCTTGGAATTATGATATGCAGTAAAAATTGCTAGTTTCCCTTCTAGGAAATAAAGGCTATATCCATTTCCCATGAAAGATTTGTCCACATTCTTTGAAAGGAATTTTCAATTTATTATACACTGATAATCAAATTATGCATCTAATTCTATACTCCCTTGTGACGGTATTATGTATCTATACCCTTGTTCTAGTATCCTGGTGGGTCTTTCCTAACCCCTTGACACTGGGCTTGTCAATGGGACTTGATTAGATTAATGCAGGATTCCTCAATATCAATGCTACACTGAATTTTGGGCTGCATAATTCTTTGCTGTGGTGGCTGCTATTTAGCACCATCCATAGACTCTATCACTAGAGACCAACAGCACCTCTGCCTCCCCGATGTTGTGACAACGAAAAATGTCTCCACATTCTGTAAAATGTTCTCAGAGCATCTGGTGCTTCCAGTTCCAGAGCCTAAGATTCTACACAGGAATAAGGCTGTTTCTTATTGGCAGCCATCTCTGCAAGTAGTTAAGTTTCTTTCCCTTGTCATTTTAACAGATTTTCAGAAAAGGGCAGAAATAATTCTGATTAATTCATCAGATATAATTGACAGTTAAGGATGACATTTTAATGAACAACATAATAAAGATACATGGTATGCTTATAACTTTTGATGATGACACAAAGGTGGGAAAACTACATAATATTGAATGATCAAATCAGGAACCCCAAATTTCTCAGCAGGTTGAAAAACAGTGGTGCTGAATATAATAAACACAATTTAGCCAAGGTAGGTATAAATCCAGTATAGGACTTCAAAAATCAACTGCCCAAGTGCAAGATATACACGAATACTTTAGAAACTTAGCTAAATTAAATCTCACATTGCATCCTCAGTATGCCAGGAGGACTGAAAAGGCCTGTGTGCTCTGAGAGTACATTAATAGAAGTAGAAGTTCAACTGCATTATGTAATTTTAAGCACACTTAGAATATTCTGGGTGATTCATTTAAATGAGGTACTGATAACCTAGAGTATAGATGAAGAAGGAGGAGGAAAAACAACTTTATGACTTGCTATTTTTTGGAACAGTAGGTCAATTTACCGTGGAAGGATGAAAGCTCACACAGAGAGGATAGTTGCCTTCAGATATTTTAAAAGCAAGTATGTGGAAGAGAGTAAGCTTTTACATACCATGACAATTGAGGGCAGAGTTCATGAATGAAATTAATAAAAGTCAGTGGTTAGCTCACTATAAAAGTAATGTTGATCAAATCTAGATTGCTATTGGATTAACGAAGGTTAAAATAGAGGTATAATTCTCATCACACACACAAAATTTTTTGTAACTAAATATGGTAACAAATGTTAATTAGATTTATTGTGGTGATCATTTTGCAGCATATCCACATATCAAATCATTTTGTACACCTGGAACTAATATAATGTTATATGGCAATTATACCTCAATAAAAAAAATGGAGGTATGCCATTATTACTGTGTTTGACTCTAGAAGGCTATATGTCAAGAGACTTTCCAAGGGTGCTTACTTGGTACCAATAACAAGACCAAGTCCTTCCAATTAGGTCATAAGGCAGGCACTTTTATTATATACATTTCATATTTGAGGAAAAAATATTAAACAATTTACTCAAGGTTATAGAGCTAGTTAATTAGAATTAAAACTAAGACATTTGATATTACCTTTTCTACTTCTAATGTTCTTGCTTGCAGACATCTCAGATTAGTAGGAAACTTTCCTGACCATTTTATGCCCAGACTAGATCCCCACGGAGTCCCACCATTATCATCCTTCTCCCCAATGCCCACAAGCTGAGTGCTCAACAGCTCCCTGATACGAAACCCCTCTAAATGTTGCTCATTAGAACCATATCTGGAAAGATACTGATGGAAAGCAAACAGCCAACTTTTAGGCCAGCCAGAGAGGATGGAGTGTATCACCAGCTACAAGAGTTCAGCCAGTAGTCTGAAACCCCAGGGTCAGCCTCCAACAGAGCCAAAGGCTGAGCAGAGCCACAGGCACCAGAGGCATAGAAAATTCCCCATCTATGGTAGATCTGAGATCATCTGGGAACCCTACAAAGGTAAACACCTGCCCTACAGTCATACATTTCCTTTAGAGGGAAACACGAGGAAGTAGGGTACAGGACAAGACTGGACTCCTTGCTAATGGACCAGAAAGGCACTGGAGCATTTAAATTTAGAGCTTTGCTGACATTTTGATATGTTCATGTGAAAAGGCCCATCAGATAAGTTTTTTATATATTGCAGCGTTACTGATAGATAGATTCAAATTCTCTTCTAGTGAGAAAGAACTTGAAACAAATCAAAGGATGTGATGTGGAAGCTGCTGCCACAGTCCTGTTGTGTTCCATAAAATTAAGAAATGTTCGCATAATCTGCATTTAGAGCTGGTCTTCCCAGGACACCGGCAGCTCTCCATGGCGAATGTTCCTTAACCCTACCCTCCAGCCTGAGGCTCATCTCTGCCCCAGGCCAAAACAGTTCTGTTAAAAATGTGTGATGCCCACAGTCTAAGCAATAATTTTTTCTATAACCATTTTCAAATCTACTGAGTTTTTTTTCTGTTCCTAATGGGATCTGTTTATTTTGTGAAATACGATTTCAATGTATAGTATTTTTTTTTTTTTTGCCATTTTCTCATCACTAGAAAGTAGAGTTCCAATAAGTCTATGGTGAATTAATGTCTTTTTACATTTATGACATGCTTTAAAACATTAACCCGAGATTAATGTTTTTCTGAATCATAATCCTGCTACTCTCACAGTTTTATGTATTTTATAAATGACTGTGTAGCTCTGTTTGGTATGAAATGGTTAAATGTCCAAGTCTCTGGCTTTTGCAGCATGAGGGTAATTAAAATTATGACATAGGAAAGTATCATGAATTCCGTGACAACTGCCTGGTGGCATGTAAGGTACAGTTACTTTCCACTGAAAGCGAGAGCAGCCCAAATGACCTTCCTGACAGCCACACAGCAGAAGAAAGGCAAAAAGGTGCCCCAGCTAGTCTCTGCTGTCTCCGGAGATTGTTCTTTTCACGCTGAAATGGAATACACAGTTCTACAGACTGTGCTTCATCAGCACTTATTTGCTGTCTGCTGGAAAAGGCAGTGTTAGAGATGCTGAAATACAGGCCAGTGGGAAGAAAAGAGAAAGAAAGAAAAGAAAGAAAAGGAAGGAAGGAAGGAAGGAAGGAAGGAAGGAAGGAAGGAAGGAAAGAAAGAAAGAGAAAGAAAGAAAGAAAGAAAGAAAGAAAGAAAGAAAGAAAGAAAGAAAGAAAAGAAAGAAAGAGAAAAGGGAAAGGGAAAAAGGAAAGGAAAGTAAGGGAAAGGAAAGGAAAGGAAAGGAAAGGAAAGGAAAGGAAAGGAAAGGAAAGGAAAGGAAAGGAAAGGAAAAGAAAACCCCAAAATCCTATTCCACCAAACCAGTTTCCTTGGACATGCACCATGGAAGCTATGACTTGCATAGAAATTTGGAGGCCAGCTTCTAGTGGGGAACGGTGGCCTGTGAGGAGACAAAATGAAGCCAGATGGAAAAGACCTTGGGAATCCTATGGAAGGATCAGGCCCTGTGTGGAGATCCACTGCAGGGCCCGGCCCAGATGAATAGCAGCTTGTGTTGGATCTTAGAAGCATCATGCTAACATTCCTAACGCCCCACACCGCAGACTGTCAAACCTACTTGTGATCAGTTCTCAAAGGGTTACTTAAGAGTCTCAAGGGCTCCCTCGGTGAACTCGGTGCCAAGTAAGAATTTCACTTGACTGATAGGCGGGGCACTGCCTCTTGATTCTGGGATCGTTATGAGTAACAGCTGTGTCACAGCCTCAACCTGCAGAGAAATGAGCAGGTGTTTTTACCGCAGCCACCTCATCGCCTTTCTTCCATGAGCATTTCAGAAGTGTTCTTAGGTCGTTCATGTGTCAGAGGAGAAAGTGTAGCTCGAATGTAGAAAAAAAAAAAAAGGTGGCTAATTATGTGGTTGAACTTCCCCCTCCTCCCAGAAGAGCAGCACTTTGACATTGTCTTATTAGGACTATTTTTTTCCACAGGACGATATCAATAATCTGCTGGGAAGTTTTCTTGGGTTGATTTGAACCCAAATTATGGTATTTGCAAAAGTGCTTTGGGTCTTATTTCAAGGCATTATCTCATTTATACCTTAAACCAACTGTTGGCTGGTTTTGTGCTATTATAATTACTTCTATTTTATAAAACAGGGAGACACAGGGCTGACAGGGATAAATTACTCTTCATTGGATCAATATAATTAGTCAACAGAAAGCAGACTTGAATAAACCTATCTACTGACCACAGAGCCCATACTCTTTCACCTAAATATCAATGGGCAAAAACACACTTTATATACCAGGTGTTTATATTCATATGCAAGGAAATGATGCTTCTTGTTAATTGACAAGACACATGTTTTCTGACACACTAAGCCCTGTCTGCTGTTTTCATTGGCTTTGCTTCTATTTTTTTATTATCTGATGGATCTTTAGCAATAGAGTCACACAAAGACACTGAGGTATCTGAAAGTAGGAAATAAACAGACACTTTCCAAGGACAAGCACATTTCTGTAAGAGGAGGCAGCGTACAGGAACAGAGTGAAGTATTCCATGGCCTTGTCAGGCCCCTGGTGTGTTTATCCAATTCTCTCTGCTGCTTCTGAACTCCAAGTGAGGATATAAATATATCACCCTCGCCAAAGTGGAAGCAGGAGGAAAATGCACAAATGAGCACAAGATAAGAATTTGAAACATAAAATTACACTGATATAATTTTATAGCAAGGAATGATTTTAGGAAGCAGACAGGAGGATTTTTATTTATAAATGTGGAATATTCTGAGTGCAGAGGGACCTGTCACACGTAGTATATTGTGATGTGGTCTCTAAACACTTAATGGCATTCATTTTATTACTATTTTCCTCTGGAGTAGAATCACATACTGAACTGATCAATAGAAGGCTTTGGCCTCCTCAAGATGTTTACAGTGATTGTTGAAATTGAATAACACGAAATGTTCTTTTATTTTTCTGTTGACTGTTGCATTGTCTGTTTCAAGACTTTGCCAGAGTTTACTTCTTAGGTCTGAATGGCGAAGTCATGAGGAGCAGGTTAATCACTTGTAGATCTGCACATTGTCACAGACATCTAGAAAAGGTATGTAATTGTTCAGAAAGGCAGAAATGTGTGGATTTTCAGATAATAAAAATGATCTAATAGACTTGCTTTTCTATTTTTCTTTACCAGTATAGGGTTTGATTCAGGTATATTGGATCCCAAACTAGGACATACATGGCAGGCTCTTTTATGGAGCACTGCAAGTAAGAACAGGCACCTTGGTTGGCGTGTCTGGGATCTCATTTTGCTGCCTTTTTAGGTGGTGGGTGGAGAGGAGTGAAGAGAAAAAGGGAGGGGAAGTAAATAATTTCTGAATGTTATTAGATTCTATAATTTTATACCAGATACCAAGGCAAGGATTTTCTCACCCTTTCTCTAATGTGTTGGGATTACTAATATCATTTTGCAGGAATTCCTATATATAAATCCCGAGGGTGAGAGGCATGTCTGAAATTCACATCTTCTGATTGTGACTTGAATGCTCTTTAGTTTAGAAGTGACATAAACCCAACTCAAGCCATTTTTGGCAAAAGGGAACTGACTTGCTGTACAAGAGATGGAAATCTAGATATAACTGGTTAACTGGACCTCAGAAACCTGACCATGCTCAGGACATTCCCTGAGTCTCAGCCCTTCTCTTGGCTTGTTGGTGTTCGTTCTCAAGCAGATCTATCCACAGAGCAGGGAGTAAGGCCACTGGTGTGTCTCCCTGTGTCTCACATTTCCGAGTTTCATAGCTAAAGAGACTGGGATTGAGGCTCTGCCTTAAATGTCCTGGGCAGTTTCTGACTGTTCCGCTTAGATCACCCATGAGTTATTACGATTGGCCTCACTTGCTTAGAAGATGCCCAGTGAAGTTAGAAAGGACGGAGTCTGCTGCATGAAATTATTAGGGCCGCGTGATGATGGGGGACAGGAGTGAAAGTTCTATCTCTGACACTGTACACATATGTAATCAGGCGACGCTGCCACCGTTGGATGCTCCTCTGATCTCGAAAGAGCCCATCTTCTTGGGATGAACCCGTGACCTCTGGCTTCATTGGCAATGTACCACATTCCCTGAGAGTACTCAGACCACCCAAACTACTCGATCAAAAAATCACTAACTGCATTTTACCTGGCTTTGCGAGAGCAAGCACACACATTTCCTGACTCCTAGACTGCTACTGAAGTGAATAGGATGGGAATGAAGGAGAGGAACCATCGCTGGATTAGCAACGGGGACATCTCAGCAGCCATGCACCATAAACTTAAAAAATATTGACTAAAAAGTACAAGCAGATTAAATTGAAGAGCATTCTGCAACTTTCCTAAAGCCATAAGGACAGTCTTGAACAGCTTTGCTAAAGCAGCCTCAAATAAACGCTTGAGCTTGGTAACAACACCTTGCTGCACACAAGAAGACACAAGAAAAGGGGCTCTTGGTACCGTTCCAGTGGGATAGTTGCCTTAAACTTTTCCAAAAGAGAAAGTTTGGACCCACCTCTGCCTCAAATTATCAAAGACCTAAGTAACATGAGCCTGGTGAAACTTCTACCTTGCAGGAGAGATGCCTGATGGTAAGGAGGAAGTGAGGGGGGCACAGATGGCAGATGAGGTGGGAAGGAACTTAACAACTCTTTGTGATCTGTCTAGGCTTGGGGTCAATTCTTCTGCGACGGCAAGGACAACAGAAAGGCCCTGGTTTCCTTGTGCCGAACGTGGCAGTGCCAAGCAACGAGCTGCTGGCACATAGGATCCTCCTGGGTGACAAAGGGACAGTAGGTGAGCACCTGGCCACACTGGCAAAGAGCTGGGAACAGGCAACTTCCTTCTTTCAAATAAAGCACAAGAGAAAGAAAGAAAACTCTTTAGAAAAGAAACAGAGCCCCCTATTGAGACTACACTGTGAATTGATACACGCCCTTTTTTTCTCCTTTCTCATAATGTGAAAGATTCAAACACAAATAGATCAAAGTCCCATAGAATCCACCCGAACTCCTAGATGATTCTCCCTGTGGTTTAGCGTTAGCTGCACAGTAAAATCACCTGGGAAGTTTTCAAAATTCCCAAAGCCCAGGCCTCATCCCAGTCCAATTAAATCAGAATCTCTGGAGGTGAGGCCCAGGCCTCTCTTGCGTCTTTAAAGCATGATGGACTCCACTGTGTAGCCATGGTTGAGAACTACTGTCCTATATAAACACTAGGTAAATAAATGTCTTCTTCTGCAAAAATAAATAGAGCAAGAAAAATCACCAAATTAAAAAAAAAAAAAAAAGCTACTGTAGCACAAAACTATAAGGACACCTAGAGGAAACAGAAAAGGTTAGTTGGGGGGGGGGGTGGCGTGGAGGGTGCTGGATTTTTAAAAATAATGTTTAACTTTTATGTATAATATTCTTTAGAAAATTAATGCATTGTTTGCTCTTCAATACCGTTCTCAAGGCAATTATAGTCTCCATTCTTCATCTGATGATAAAAACATTGAAATATTTCAAGGTGAAATTGCCTGTTTGCCAAACATGCAACAGTGGCAGCACTGTTGTCTAGCTGAAGATAGCATTTTTTGAGTGATTTGAGAAACTATTTTCATTTGGACCTGATTATTTTAATTTAGAAAGTAGAAAGAGAAAGAAATAAAGTTACCAAGTCATGGGCAGCACAAATATTTAGAATAAAGCTCAGGCAAAGATAGAACTATTGTGTTTAAAGAGATGAGTTTTTAGCCTCAATCAATGATTAGATAAACAGTCAACTGTGAGAAATTGTGAAGAAAAATAAGTTTAAAAATTAAGAATCAGTTATAAAATATTTAAAATATGCTTTCGAATTAATGACTAAAGCCTAATGTCAGGAGAAATTTTAAATGATATATTTGGCTCTCAGAGAACTTCTAAAATGTAAGTCTATCATCTCAAATTATGCATATTTAACTTGTACATGTTTTCAGGAATGCATTATGTATGAAATTAAGGAACTGGGTAAAATTCAAGGAAGCAGAAAAAAATAGAAGATAGCATCCTAAAGACTATTTCAGGCAATGACACATGAATTGAGTGCAAGGAGTTTATTTGAGAGAGAATACCAGGAAACACTGAGAGGGAGCAGGGAAATGAGACAGGAAACAAAAGGAAGCCATAAAGTTGTAGCATTGAGCATGTCGCCGCTGTGGTCAACTGGAGCTTGATCACTTTGGGGACTCTGGTGTGGAATGCATCTGTAGAACTCTCCCACCTGAGGAGCAAGGGGGTGGATTATGCAGTGGTGAGCAGGGGGCGCTCATACCTTGGCACTTAGAGCCTGCCCCCCCACGCACCCCCCAGCACTGGGCATGGAGAAGAGAACCCCCTTCCCCAAGTCGAAGAGCCACATGTGCCAGCATTGGATAAGCACAGAGAGAACAAGAGGAGGCTGCGACAGCATCTGCTAAAAGTGTGTTTTGAAATAAAACAGAGCAGGGGTCAGCAAACTTTTTTGTAAAGTACCAGATGGTAGATATTTTCAGTCCTGTGTGCCACATTCTCACATATTTTTCTTTTTCCTTTCTTTTCCTAACTATTAAAAAATGTAAAAACATTCTAGCTCATACAAAAACAGGTGCTGGGCCACATTTGGCTTGCAGGTTACAGACTGCAGACTTCTGAAATAGAGAATAATTTTTTAAGACTGAAAACTAAACGGGTCCATTAATACAACCAATCAAAATGAGTAAATTTTCTAAGATGAAGACAATCTTTGCATGAAAAAATTTATTGTATGTTGTTTATGTGTTATATTAAATAAGATGATTACCTTAGAAAGACAATTGTGCAGACATATTAGATAATCAAGAACAGAGATACAAGAAAGGAAAGAACAAACCAAGTAGAGTTGAAGGCGTTAAAAAAAGATGTTATTTTATATTTGTAATGTAGTAAAGTAATGCAAATGTGGTAAAGTGTAAAATCCACAGTAAAGACATTGTAGCCACAGTCTTTAATTTGACAAGTAAGATAATAGCTAAGGACAAAACAAGATAAAAAACAAAACTCCTGAAACCAGAGATGAACAAAAATACCATTAAAGTGATGGAATTTAATTCATTATTCCACATCTTCAATATATCAAGGCTTAACAAAATTCACAAGAATATGGAAGAACAGGTTTATTAAATTATAAGAAAATAGTGGTTATAAATTTCAGTGCATAGCTTCAGATTTTCAAAAAATATTAACCCAGTGTCAGTTGAATTAACTAGCTGTGATCCCTGGCCCTAGTCTGCATGGCGAATGATGCATTCAACCTCTGACTCCCACTGGGCTTCTGGCTCTCAGCATATGATATTTTGATAACTTACCTATCCTCCCTAACTTGAGAAGACGTCTCTGGTCCTGAAGCATCAGTAAGCCTGGGAACCATGAGATGTAAAATTTCCCCAGTTCTAATTTTTCATTGAAGCCTTGAGGTTCTCAGCTTGAGGCAAGAGGCTATTTAGTAAAAGCCAGAGACCTCACAGCTATCCTTTTCTTTAGGTCTTTTTATCTTTTTCAGCATCAGACAGACAGTGGGATATACTTCCCCTTATTTGAGGAATCCAGGGACCTCACTTTCCCCTTTCTCCCAGGCTCCAATTATCTCTTTCATCCAGAGGAATCTCTCTCCATGTCTCTTCCAGCTTCCTTAGGGACACTGTGTCCTGAATCGCACCTGATAATTCAACATAATCTCCTAAACAGGTTTAAGATTTTTGAAACAAAAACAAATAAGAGAAAGAAGCATTCTCACTCTCTGCCTCTCAAAGAGGCAAATTCTGCTCTCTCCAACATTGTTCCTGCTGCTACACAGATTCCTTCCTATTGTTCAGACTCCATTAAATACACAAAGGCAAAACTGTGTAGGCCATTCTCTCTAAGGACTGTGACACTGAATTGGAAGTAAAATACAAAAGGAATAAAAGCAAAATCAAAACTCTCAAGCCCTCATATTTTCTCCAGAGTGAAGAATCCAAACTGCAATTATTATTTTCAAAATAATGACTCTAAGAAAACTATGCTTTAAAATAAAGAGAATGTGTCCAATGAGGCACTCTGGGAAAAATTTGGAGACTTTTTCTAAGGTTTTGACATAGGTGTTCTTTTCATGTTATACGACCTATTCTGGAGTTAGGGAAAAACTTGAAAGAAAGGTTTCTAAATAATTCTGTAAGTAATAGAAAAACTGGAAAAAAATGGCAGTGAATGCTAGGATTTTTTTTTAAGTGAGAATCTTTTGAGTAATCAAAAAATACTCCTCTACATGAAATACTACGTGTGCAGTATTCATAAAAGATGTGCAACATTGCATAAAAAAAACAGAAAGAATAGAATTTCTCCATAAATCAGAGATCTGAGAAATTGCTAAATTGACCATACTAGAAATTAGGTTGCTCTTTTAAAGCTTTCTGTTAATTCTAGTGAAAAACAAAAATACATGGCAACTAACAAAGTGGGAAATTACAAATGGCAGATGAAAAGAGTATTCGTCTAAACTAGAAAATTGACCTATTACAAACCTATAAGAATAAGACTGGCAAGTTCAATGTAAATATGCAAAACAATATTTCTAACTTGGCAATAAAATAATATTAAGCTTTCTTAAATCTATTTGTAATTATATTTCAACAAGTGCAAAGACTAGCAATTATAATTTCCCCCACCAAATTAAAATATTTTTTAAAAATATTGAGAATTTTCCATAATAGGAGGATATTGGCATTCTCATTCTTTTTTTTTTAAGTTTATAAAGCTTTATTAAACATTTCAAACAGCTGTGCAACGAACACACCAAAAATAAAAGCTCCAGAATAGCAGTCCAAATGTTCCACAAGTGTGTCCTCACAGTCCCATTCCCTAGGTGGACTGCCTCTAGTTCTGTCCTCTGCCTGGCCCACCGCCTTTCCCACTCAGGCAAGAGAAAGATGGATGATTTAGACTGGACGGACAACCATGCCAGTCCCCAGTGGGTAGGGGCCAGGAGAAAGTCTCGTTTGCCAACACTTGTTACTGAAGCTCAGAAAAAGCAAAAAAGCAAGTGACAGTCACAAAGTCACTATTATTTATACTGATAATATAAAATGTTAAACTTTTCAGAGGACCAAATGGTAAAGTAAATTAATGTCTTTCAACTATTCATCCTAATACTCCTGATTATTATACCCAGTACAAGGAAATAATCATGTTTCATATAAAGACATATGAACAAGTATAGTCTTTATGAAACAGTAAAAAGAAGGAAATAAAATTATGGGAATTGAGTATTAATAAAATAACTTCTAGGTAACAGAGGATCACATATTGAGGCTAAATAAGAATTGTGGGTATTGTGATAGTTAATTTATATGTCAACTTGGCTAGGCTATAGTGCTGAGTTGTTTGGCCACACTCTGGTCTAGATGTTACTATGAAGGTATTTTTTATTTTTGTTTCAATTAATTATTTTTTTTAGAGAGGGAGATAAAAAGACAGAGGGACAGAGAGAATCATAAGCAGGCTCCATGCCCAGCACAGAGCTTGACTCGGGGCTCAATCTCATGCTAAGATCATGACCTGATCTGAAATCAAGAGTTGGACACTTAACTGAATGACCCACAGATGCCACAGCAATATATTTTTTAAATGTGATTAACATTTTAATCAGTAGGCAGATTACATTCCATAGGTGGGTGGCCACATCTAATCAACTGAAAGCCTCAAAAAACCTAGGTTTTCCAAAGAAGAAATTCGGCCTTAAGACTGCAACATAGGGATCCCTGGGTGGCGCAGCGGTTTGGTGCCTGCCTTTGGCCCAGGGCGCGATCCTGGAGACCCGGGATCGAATCCCACATCAGGCTCCCGGTGTATGGAGCCTGCTTCTCCCTCTACCTATGTCTCTGCCTCTCTCTCTCTCTCTCTGTGACTATCATAAATAAATAAAAATTAAAAAAAAAAAAGACTGCAACATAAAGACTTTCCCTTTATGAGTTTTTGGCCTGACTGGACTGTCCTTCAGATTTCTGACTAAAGACTATAACATTAACTCTTAACCTGAATTTCTAGCCTTCAGGATTGTTCTATAGATTTAGGTCTTGCTAGGCCCGACAATCACATGAGCCAATTCCCCCAACACTTCCCATCTCCTCTGCTATTGGTTCTGTTTCCCTGGAGAACCCTGATTAATGTAGGTATAATTATTTTTGTATTCAAAACAAAGTATTATGTTTTCTGTTTCACACTGGAATAACTGGTACCACACTAAACAACCACATGCAAATATAAACCCAGACAAAATACTAGATGCCACAACCACTTGCAGGCATTGGACAAAAGTCAGTACAGATATTCAATCCTGAGCAAAGGCAGACTCATGAGCCGAGCCCCATGAGTTTGCTGACTCTCAGCCTGAGGAAATTTTCCTGACGAATGCAGTGAGCAAAGAGGCAGGGTTGAAGCAGGGAATAGGACTATAGGATGGGTCGTGATTCCCTGTGGGTTTTTGTCTAAGGGATGGACTATGCTTGCTGAAAGGTGGGAGGTTGCAAATGTAATGGGAAAAGGAGAAATTAGGTAGTAGTGGGAGATATTAGAAGTGCAGCCTACCCAAAGCAGAGACCTATTAACATAGGCATCCATCTGAGACACCAGAAAAGTCATACCTTACAGTAAGAGCCATATCCAAAGTAAAGTCTACTGTAGACCTACTGAAGCCCAAGGCAGCCCCAGACAAGAGTAATTGGAAGTTGATTTGCCAACTTAGATAAACTCAGAAAATAAATCGGGCTTTCTACAGATCTATTTTAACAAAAAACAAAACTCACCTTATACAAAGTTAAGGTGATCAGCTAGTAAACTGAATTGCCTACCAGAACAAAAACCAAGAATCTTCTTTGGTTTTTCAATATTTTAAAAAAAATATTTTATTTATTTATTCATGAGAGACACGGAGAGAGGCAGAAACATAGGCAGAAGGAGAAGCAGGCTACCTTTGAAGAGCCCTGATGTGGGACTCAATCCAGGGACCCCAGAGTCACAACCTGAGCCAAAGGCAGATGCTCAACCACTGAGAACCTAGGTGCCCCCCAAACCAAGAATCTTTAAAGAAAGATAAAACAATCCTTAGTCTCTATAATGAATTAGGATCGATGTCCCCTATGTGATGTGTGTGTGTGTGTGTGTGTGTGTGTGTGTGACATGCAGGTGAAAATATCTGGAAAAAAAATAGTTAATGAAGAACATATGCAATAGAAGCCAATTTCAAATGGCCAAGTGTAAGATTAGCAAACAAAAATGTTTACGAAGCCCATCTCTTGCAGAGACTAATTTCAGACCAAAAGACACCTGCAGATTGAAAGTAAGGAGATAGAGAAATATTTAGCATGTAAATGGATGCCAAAAGAAAGTCAGGGCAGCAATACTTATGTCAGAAAAAATAGAGTTTCAAAGATTATAACAAGAGACAAAGAAGGACACTGTATAATCATAAGGGGATAATCCAACAAGAGGGTATAACAATTGTAAATATTTATGTACCCAACATGGCAGCACCCAAATACATAAAACAGTTAATAACAAACATAGAATAAATAATTGACAGTTGGGATGCCTGGGTGGCTCAGCAGTTTAATGTCTGCTTTTGGCTCAGGGCGTGATTCTGGAGTCCAGGGATCGAGTCCCACATCAGGCTCCCTACATGGAGCCTGCTTCTCTCTCTGCCTGTGTCTCTGCCTCTCTCTGTGTGTCTCTCATGAATAAATAAAAAAAAAATCTTTAAAAAAATTGATAGTAATACAATAATAGTAGTGGACTTTAACACCCCATTTACATCAATAGACAGATTATCCAAACAGAAAATCAACAAAGAAACAGTGGCTTTCAATGACACACTGGACCAGACAGATTTAACAGACACCTTCAGAACATTCTATCCTAAAACAGCAGAATGCACATTCCTTCAAAGCACATATGGAATATTTTCCAAAGGAGATCACATATTAGGCCACAAGACAACTCTCAACAAATTCAAAAAGACCAAAGTCATACTATGCATCTTTCTGGCTACAGTGCTATTAAACTAGAAATCAGCCACAAGAAAAAATCTGGAAAGAACACAGTTACATGGAAGGTAAATAACATGCTGCTAAACAATAAATGAATCAACCAGGAAATCAAACAAGAAATTAAAAAAATACATGGAGACAAATAAAAATGAAAACACAACAGTTCAATATCTTTGAGATGCAGTAAAAGTGTTTCTAAGAGGAAAGTTTATAGCAATAGAAGCCTAAGCCTACCTCAAGAAGCAAGAAAAATCTAAACAACCTAACCTTATACCTAAAGGAGCTAGAAAAAGAACAAAACCCAAACCCAGCAAAAGGAAAGAAATAAATACTAGAGTGGAAATAAATGATATAGAAACTAAAAAACTTAGAAAAGATCAATGAAACCAGGAGTTAGTTCTTTGAAAAGATCAACATAATTGATAAATCTCTAGCAAAACTCATTTAAAAAAAGAGAGAGTTCCCAGATAAATAAAGTTACTAATAAAAGAGAGGAAATAACAAGCAATAGCATAGAAATACAAACAGTTGTAAGAGACTATTATGAAAACCTATAATTGGACAATTTAGAAAAAATGGGATAAATTCCTAGAAACATATAACCTACCAAAACTAAAGTAGGAAGAAATAGAAAATTTGAATAGGCCAATTATGAGCAATGACATTGAATCACTAATGAAAAAAAAAAAGAACTCCCCAAAATCCAAAACCTAGAACCAGATAGTTTCACAGGAAAGTTCTAACAAATATTTAAAAATTAGTTAATACCCATTCTTCTCAAACTATTCCAAAAACTTGAAGAGAAAGGAAAACTTCCAAATTCATTCTATGAGGCCAGTATCACCCTGATACCAAGGCCAGATAAAGACACCACAAAAAAAAAAAGAGAACTACAGACTACTATCTCTCATGAATATAGCTGCAAAAAGCCTCAATAAAGTATTAGCAAACTGATTCCAACAATATATTTTTAAAAATCATATATCTTAATAAAGTGAGGTTTATTCCTGGGATGCCAAAGTATTTTAATATTTGCAAAACAAAACAAAAAATATTTGCAAAACAATCAACATGATATCAATCAATATCATCAATAAGAGAAATGATAAAAAAAAGCTATTTGTTCATTTTAATAGATGATAAAAAAAAGCATTTGACAAAGTACAACATCCATTCATGATAAAAATCCTCTGTCGGTAGGTCTAGAGAAAACAAATCTAAACATAAAAAAAGTCCTTATATGAAAAACTGAGTTTTTCTTGTAAGGTCAGGAACAAGACAAAGATGTCCACTCTCAGTACTTCTATCCAACATAGTACTAGAAGTCCTAGCCACAGCAATGAGACAACACAAAGAAATAAAAGGCATCCAAATTGGTGAAGAAGAAGTAAAACTTTCACTATTTGCAGATGGCATGATACTATATATATGAAACTCAAAAGATTCCACAAAAAAACCTACTAGAACTAATAAATGAATTTAGTAAAGTCACAGGATACAAAATCAGTGTACAGAAATCTGTTGCATTCCTATATATTAATAATGAAGGAGCAGAAAGTGAAATTGAAAAAACAAAACTATTTGTAATTGTTCCCTAAACAGTAAGATACCTAGGAATAAACCTAACCAAAGAGGTGAAAGACCATACCCTGAAAACTGTAAAACACTGATGAAATAAATTCAAGATGAGGCAAAGAAATGGAAAGACACTCCATGCTCATGGGTTGGAAGAACAAATATTATGAAAATGTCTATACTACCCAAAGCAATCTATGGATTTGATGCAATTCATATCAAAATACCAACAGCATTTCTCACATAACTAGAAGAAACAACCCTAAAACATGTATGGAACCACAAAAGACCTCTAGAAGAAAAAAAAAAACTGGAGGTATCACAAGTCAGATTTCAAGTTATAACTTGAAATATATTACAAAGTGGTAGTAATTAAAATAGCATGGTACTGGATAAAAATGGACACATAGATAAATAGAACAGAACAGAAAACCCAGAAATAAACCTACAGTTATATGGTCAATTGATCTTTGACAGAGGAGGAATGAATATATAATGAGAAAAAGTTTTTAGGATGAAAGATGTTGAGAAAAAAATGGACAGCCACATACAAAAGAGTGAAACTGGACCACTTTCTGGCACCATACACAAAAATAAACTGAAAATGCACTAAGGACTTATATATAAGACCAGAAACTATAAAAATCCTTGAAGAAAGCACAGACAGTAATCTCTTTGATATTGGCTATAGCAATACCTTCCTAAATATGTCTCTTGAAACAAGGGAAATAAAAGCAAAAATATTTTGGGGATTACATCAAAAAAAAATTTCTGTACAGAGAAGGAAACAACCAACAAAAGTAAAGGCAACCTACTGAATGGAAGAAAATATTTGCAAAATGACATATCCAATAAAGGGTTAGCATCCCAAAATGCATAAAGAACTGATATAACTCAACATCCAAAACCCAAATAATCCAATTTTTAAAAATCAATAAATGACATGAACAGACATTTCTCCAAAGGAGACACCTAGAAGGCCAACAGATTCGTGAAAAGATGCTCAAAATCCCTTATCAGGGAAATGCAAATCAAAACTACAATGAGACTCACCTCACACCTGTCAGAATGGCTAAAATCAACAACACAAGAAACAACAAATTTTGGCAAGGATGTGGAGAAAAGGGAATCTTTTTGTACTGTTGGTAGGAGTGGATATTGGTACAGCTATTGTTGAAAACAATATGGAAGTTCCTCAGAAAGTTAAAAATAGAAGTACCCTAAGATCCAGGAATCACACTACTGGGTATTTTCCCAAAAATACTAATTCAAAAGGATACATACTCACCTATATTTACAGCATTATTTACAAAAGCCAAACTAGGAAGCAGCCCAAGTCCATTGATAAAGAAAATGTGGTGTATATACACAATGGAATATTATTCAGCCATAAAAAGAATGAAATCTTGCAATTTGCAACAACTTAGATAGAGCTAGAAAGTACAATGCTGAGCAAAAGAAGTCAGTCAGAGAAAAACAAATAGCATATGATCTCACTCTATTTAGAATTTATGAAACAGAGGACAAACTGGTGGTTACCAGAGGGGAAGTGGGTGGGACGATGGGGGAATAGAGGATGTGAATTGAAGAATATGCTTACCATGATGAAAAATAAATAAATACAAGTAAATAAAAAATAAAAATAAATGTTTAAGCAGCTATAAAAAATCTATTTAAAGAACTAATGGAAGATATGGTCAAGGAACAAAAAGAATTCAAAAACATTTTTTTATTTTTTTATTTTTTTTAAAAAACATTTTTTTAAAGATTTTGTTTATTTATTTGAGAAAGAGAGAAAGAAGAGCAAGAGCAGGAGAGAAGCAGAGGGAGACGAACAAATAGACTCTGAACTGAGTGTGGAGCCAAATGTGAGGTTCAATCCCATGATCCTGAGACCATGACCTGAGCCAAAATCAAGAGTCAATCCCCCAACCAACTGAACCACCCAGGTGCCCTGAGAATATATACAAAATTTAATGAATGAATAGAGACTCCACAAAAAAGGAACTATGCACATATACAAAAATGTTTTAAAAACTACATACATTATATAATTTATAGAACCAATGGAAACTATAGAATGAGAAATTATAATAACAAAGCAAAAAGTTCTCTGAATGGCCTTAAGAGCTGTTTTGTTGATGAAGACGAAATAGTAAATCAAACTCAAGGATAGAATGAGTCAATCTGAAAAACAGAGAATAAAATAACTGAAAAAGAAATGAAGAAAGTTTATCAGGAAACTGAAGCACAACATCAAATTGTCTAACATGTCTGTAATAAGACTTCTAAAATTAAAAAAAGGGGGGTGGAGGAGAATCAAGTAGAAAAAGATTTGAAGAAATAATGGCTAAAATTCCCAAATTTGATGAAACACATTTATTTATATAGCCAAGAATCTCAGGATGCATCAAAACAGATAAATGCACAAAACCCCACACAGCCACATCAGAGTTACAATGGTTACAACTACATACAAAGAGAAAATCTTGATAGGATTCAGTGGAAAACCACACCTTACATACAGAAATTAGTGAAGAGAATAAATGCTAACTTCTCATCACAAATACTGGGAGCCAAAAGACATTGGTACAATTTTCAAGTGTTAAAGGAATAGAAAAACAGAATTCTCTACTGACACTATCCTTCAAAAGAAGGGTTATTTTCTGATAAGAGCTATTTTTAGATAAGTACCAGCAAAAATAGGTTACAAGAAATTCTAAAAGATATTTGCCAGGTTTACAGTAAATGATACCAGATGGAAACTTTGACCATAGGAGGTAACAAAGACAATTAGACATGGTAAATGAAAGTATAAATATAAAATATAACCTACGTCTTAATTTTCTTAAAGGACCATTCACTGTGTAATACAAAAATAATAACACTATAAAGGTAGAGATTATAATGTATATAAAAGCACAAGATATGACAATAACATAAATGGAGAGTGGATAAATGCAAATATAATATAGTAAAATTATTACATCTGTGAAGTAGGAATTGTCAAGTGTAAAGTTAAAAGTGGAAAGAGTTGATACAAAAGTGTGAAGAGTCAGGTGTTAATTGGTCCAGTATTGACTCTAAATGGATTTTAATAAGTTAAAGATGCATAGTTTTAGCCCTAGAGAAACCATAAAAATTGTTATGGCTAAAAATCCCATAAAGAAATTTAAATGGAATACTATAAGTATTCAATTAACCTAAAATTAGTCAGGAAAGGAGCAACAGAGAAACAAACACAAAAAGGGCACAGAGGAAACACAAAGAAAGATGGTAGAGATAAACTCAACCATAATTACATGTAAATGTTACTGTAAATGTTGACTAGATGTAACATTTACATGTAAATGTTAACAAAACCACCATAATAAAAAAGACTCCATATTTTCTATCTACAAAGACCCAACTTTAAAATTAAAGACAGAGAGTTTGAATGTAGATGAATAAAAAAGGTATAATATGTAAACAGTATGCCTAAGAAAGTTGGTATGGTGTCTCAATGTCTGACAATCAGACTTTAAAGCAGAGAAACACAAGAACTAAAGAAAAGCCTCATTGTGATAAAAAGTACCAACAACCAAAAATATACAAGAATCCTAAATCTGCATGTACCTAAGAGCAAACAATATTTTCTGACCATAATAGAATTTCATTAGAAACCATAAATAATAGACATATATGAAATTGTAAAATATTTAGAAATTTGTAAGACTAATATAAAAGTAACTTCTCATGGAATAAATTACACTGATATTTAGAAAAAAAACTCTTGAAATGATAACAAAAAGATAACATACCAAACTTAATTTGATTCAATGAAAGCAAATCCTATTTTTAAACATTAGATCAAATTCTTAAATTTAAAATCAATAATGTAGATTTTTCCACTAAAAGACTAAGAGGAAAAGTAAACAAATTAAAACCAAGATTTAAAAAGGGAAGAATTAATAACACTTAGAAAACAGGCAGAAAAAAATTCAACAGAATTCCAATTTTTAATAAAGATTAATGATAATGATCAAAATCTAGGAGAACTAATTAAGAAAATAAGAAAACAAATATAAAATACCAATATCAAAACTTAAAAGAGGAAGGGTCACCTGGGTGGCTCAGACAGTTGAGCATCTAACTCTTGATTTTGGCTCAGGTATGATTTCAGTGTCATGAGATGGAGCCCCAAGCTGGGCTCTGGGCTGAGCCTGGGGCCTGCTTAAGATTCTCTCACTCCTCCCTCTGCCCCCCACTCCAGCTTGTGCTCTCTTTCCCTATAAATAAATAGATGATAGATAGATGATAGATAGATAGATAGATAGATAGATAGATAGATAGATAGATGATAGATAGATAGATAGGTGATAGATAGATAAAAATAAAATAAAGACCATTATCATAGGTCCTATAAATGCTATTAAGAGGATAATAAAGAATATTATATAAAAATTTGAGAATTTTATTTATTTTTTTTGAGAATTTTATAAAATGAAAGAAATTTTCTTAAAAAAATGAAACTTAACAAAAGTAGCACAAGAAGCCATAGAAAACCAAGAGAGTTCTATATCTATTAAATAAATCATAATAAATAAATCTCACAAAGAAAACTCCCAACCCAGATGGTTTACTGGTTAATTCCATTACACATTTAAAGAAATTATAACACCAGTTTTACTTCAAACATTTTCGGAAAATAGGGAAAGGGAGAATACTTTTCTAATCATTTTATGAGGGCAGTACAACACTAATGGCAAAACCTGATAAAGAATTTCTGGAAATTTTAAATTGTAGACAGTATTTGTCATGATCAAAAATTTGAAACTCTAGATCAAATGCCAGCAAGTGAAATCCAGACTTATATACAAAGAATAATTCAGGATCCCTGGGTGGCGCAGCGGTTTGGCGCCTGCCTTTGGCCCAGGGCGCGATCCTGGAGACCCGGGATCGAATCCCACATCGGGCTCCCGGTGCGTGGAGCCTGCTTCTCCCTCTGCCTATGTCTCTGCCTCTCTCTCTCTCTCTGTGACTATCATAAATAAATAAAAAATACCTTTAAAAAAAAAAGAATAATTCAAAACATTCAAGAACAGTTATCCCTGTAATGCAAGGTTGGTTCGATTTTTGGAAATCAAATTTGATTTGCTGCATTAATGCGTAAAAGTGGAAAAATTGCATGATCCTCATCACATCTCAATCATTTCAACAAGGACAGAAAAAAAATTGGAAAAATCTAACAATTCATGGTTAAAAAAAACACATGTAAGAAAAGAAAAAATCTTTGAACAAACTAGAAATGGAAGACATTGTCCTCAAATTAGTAAAGCTATCTGTAAAATACCTCTAGATAACATAATATTGAAAGATGAAAAATGGAATATTTGATTCCTGATAGTCCTAAGTCAAACCACAAGCAGAGGAGTGGATAATGAAAACAGAATCAGAACAAAAGAAACCAGACATTAAAAAGCACTTAATATATAGTTTGGGAAGTTTCTGGATGCAAATGCTCTATATCTTGAATGGGGCTATGCTGCACAAATGTATAAATTTATCAGTTCCCAAACTGTCATTTTGAATTTCAATGGACTGGTTTTTCTCTTAAAAATTTTATTATTTATTTATTTATTTATTTATTTATTTATTTATTTATTTTTAGAGAGAGATAGAGGGAGCATAAGCAGGCAGAAGGGCAGAGGGCAAGGGAGAGGCAATCCCAAGCAGACTCCATGCTGAGCACGGAGCTCAATGCTGGGCTCGATCTCACAGCCCTGAGATCTTGACCTGAGTTGAAACTGAAAGTGGGACACTTAAGTGACTGAGCCACTCAGGTGCCCCAGTTTTTTAAAATAAAAATTGTACCTCAGTAAAGTTGCTTCAAATGTGTAATATTAAGGAAAATCTAGATACAGAATAGCTTACTCTTTCTGGCCTAAATTGTGATAGGCTGATTTATCGATCAATAGATAAGTAGATAGGTAGGTAAGAGAGATGCCAGAGAAACAGTGAAAAGCAATACATTATATTAATTATGGTACAGCAATGATTTCAGGTAATTTCTGTCTTTATAATTACAAAGACAAATTGCTGTAATTTACAAACTTGCCAAAAATAAGCATGTATTACATTTGCTGTAAGTTAAAAAAAAAAGTTTTGAAAAGGGAAAAATATCTGATATGCAATAGATTTTCAGGATATGTCTTGGAATATCCTTTTAGCTCTTTCTTTCTCCTTTTATGCTCTCTTTCACCACCTCACTCTATTTCCAGTCTCTTGTGCACTTCTGTTTTCCTTTCTTCACACTGTCTTACACATTCATTCCTCTATACCCAGACAGGATGATGTTTGATGCAAACTTTTTCCTCGATTTAATTCAAGTCAGTACTGGAAATCTCCAAGGAACTAATTATCAAGTTTGCACAATAGTGAAGCTAACAGAGCCATACACAAACACAAGACGAACAGAAAATAGAATGTGACTCCACTGTAATTGCATGTTTTTGTGTCTCCTGACCTTAGCCAGTCAGAACCACCATTTTCATGTGCCTCCAGGGATTATCAAAGTCTTCTGGCCCCCAGAGAAACTCTGGTTAGGAACCTCAATACTAAACTTCTACTCCAGGGACCCTCTCAGAAGTGGGCTTGAAAGAAAAACTGTCTACACAAACTTGCAGTCACTGGCCAAATCTTTCTGTTGCATTCTCTTTTAGAGGCCAGCTGGGAAAGCTCCCCTTTTCTAGCTGCCCTCTAATAAAAGAAAACCTTCTGATCCTACCTTTAGCAATCCAGGAAACCAGTCCATCCTCCTGGCAGACACCCTGTTCCCCTTGAGGGAAGAGACAATGATGGGCATCCTCTTGACTGTACAGTCATGATTGGTTGATATGGAGAGGCAACTAAAAATGCAAAACAACAAAATACTTGCCTTTTACTTTTAGCTTTATGAAGTGGTTCCTCACTTACATTTTAATAACCCTCCCCTCAGAAGGTATTGCATGAAGACTGGAAAGCCTGCTGTCTTTATTCCCAGACACATGATGGTTTAGATTTAAAATCCTAAGGAACTCATCAAAAAGAATTGCCAGAATGATCATTGAAATTCCAAAAGTTAAAATGTCAGTGTTGTAAGATTCATTGTGTTTCTATATACTAACAATGAACAATTGGAAAATACAAGAAAAATAGCACATTTTCAAGGTATAAGAAAAGTAAAATTCTTGTTGAGGAATGCATTAACAAAAAAGGTAAAATATCTGTACATGGAAACCCAGAAAACATTGCCAGAGAAATTAAAGAATGGCTGAATAAATGGAGAGAGATATCAAGTTCATGCAATGAAAAACTGAATATTATTAAGGTTCTCCTTACATTGATCTAAAGCATGTATTCTCAACATGGGCACTATGACACCCCAAAAGGCAAAAATTGATTCCTATGGAGCAAAAAAAAAAAAAAAAAAAAAAAAAAAACCCTCTTGCATATACAATACCTTATTACCTTCCAAAGCTAAACCCTACCTGATAGAATCATATTCCTTATTATATAATTATTATATAATTTATCTCATTTGAAAGACTTTAAATAGATTTTTTCTTGCCTGGATTTGGAGGGTAACAATAAAAGAAAAAAAGGTTGTGAAAAGTGATCTGAAAATTCAAGAAAGGGGCACCTGGCTGGCTCAGTCAGAAGAACATGTAGGACCTTGATCTTGGGGTCATGAGTTAGAGCTCCATGCTGATGTAGAGATTATTTAAATAAATGAAACTTTCTAACTAAATAAATAATTCAAGACAGTCCCAATTAAAACACCAGCAGGTTTTTAATAAATTCACAAGATAACTCTAAAGCTTATATGCAAATTCAAAGACCATAGAATAGTTAAAAATAATTTGGTAAAAGGAGAAAAAGCTAAAGACAGATGTGTTGGATTAAGGATTAAAATATAGAATAATAGAACAGATTAGAGAAATAAATTTACACAAATAAAGCTGATTTTTAACAAAGCTCCCAAAGTAGTTCCATGAGGAAAGGATAGTTATTTTTTAAAGAATGGTACTGAAATCACTAGATATCTGTGTGAAAGAAAATCTTGACCTGTACATCATAGCATACACAATAAGTAATGTGAGATTTACAATTTAAATAAACATAAAAGCTAAAACAATGAAAAATTTAGAAAAAACATTGGTGAATATTTGTGTGACCATGGAGTAGGTAATAATTTTTTGAATGAATAAAAATGTCTAAATATCTAAGAAAAGCCAATAAATTAAACATTATTAAAATTAAATAATCTCTTCAAAGATACCATTAAGAAAAAATTAGGCAAAATACAGAACTGGAGAAAATATTCTCAATACATACATCTGACACACACCCACCATCGTACCCGTTCATATATATGTGTGTATATGCATACATATTTGTGTAGGGTTTAAGTATGTGTATATATGTATTTGTGCATACAAATGTGTCTAAAATACTCCTACAATATAGACAAAAATATCCAATATCTAATGGAAATAGGAGAAACCTTGAGCAGACACTTCACAAATAAGGTTCTCTGAAAGGTGCATGATAAGATGACATTCGACTGAAGGAGTCATCAAGGAAAGGAAAGTAAACCATAATGCAATACTGCCGCACACTCACCAGAATGGCTATAACTGACAATTCCAATTGTTGAGAAAGATGTGAAGCAACTAATGTGCTCATGTATTATTGGACCATTTAATGTAAAATGGTCCAAATGTTTTGAAAAACAATGCGTTTCTTATAAAGTTTAACATATGCTTACTATATAATCCATCAGTACCATTTTTAGGAATTTTCCCAGAAGCAATGAAAACATATCCATAGAAATACTGGTATAAGAATGTCCATATATTGTTGATAATTTCTCAAGTTTGGAATCAATCTACATGTCCATGAACAAGAGAATGGATTTAAAAATAGTATTCATACAATGAGTTCAGCAGTAAAAGAAAACAAATGAGGAATACATGAAACAGCACTAAACTGAGTAAAACAACCTAGAAACAAAGAATACTCATCGGATAATGATCTATGATCTTCAAGAACAAGAAAAAGTATGGTGCCAAAGATCAGAGTAATGGCTTTCTCTGGGAGATAAGATTGACAAGAAAAAGGAAACTTGTTCTGATAATGACCTGGTAGTGACAGGGATATATACATTTGAAGCAACTTATTGACTTGTACATTTAAAAATCTTTGTCTTTTATTTTACATAAATTATGCTTCAGTTAAAATCAATTTAAAAAGACATAAAAAAGGACAGAAATAAAAAACATAAATCAAAATCTACTGGAAAGATATAAACAAACAAAAACAAGTTGACAAAGCTGAAGTGTAGGGCTTAGGGAGGTATACTGTGATAAAACTAAAGCAATGCAAGGAAGTGATTACTAAAATTTAGGAAAATATTTGCTTCAGGGGAATGGAAGAGATTTTGGTGGGAATTAGGCATTTTGAGGGGCTTCTGATGTATCAGGCAATATTCCTTGACCTGACTGGTCAAGTGTTAATACAAATGTTGGCTTCATAATAATTAATTAGCTATACATTTATTTTATGGCTATTTTCTGTATCTTTATTTTATTTTACAAATAAGAGGATAAAGAAGTCTTAACATAAATGGAAGGAATAAAGAAGACTCCATGAGTGTGAGATTTCAGTTGAGATATGAAGGGTGAGAAGGAGTCGGCCCTGTGCAGAGTGTGGAAAGGCAGAAATGAACGCATGTGGGAAACCTGAAAGCAGGTCGCTCTGATTGCAGCAAGATGGACTTGGCACACGGAGTCACGAAATTACACTGGTGATGAAAGCATGAGCCACAGCATTCAAGACTTGGAGGCTAAAATAAGGAGCATGCCTTTTATTCTACATGAAGTAAGAAAGTATAAAAGAGTTAAAGTGCCAGAGAAACACTTTGATTGACATTTATAAGAGACTGGCTATAGTTATTGTGTTAAAGGACAAGAATGAAATTAGGGAAACAAGTTAGGATGATAACAATCTAGATCAGGTTAGAGACACAGTACCTGGCTTTGGGCAGTGACAGTGGAGACAGAGACAAGTGAATGTGTTCAAGGTATTTGGCTTAGTGGGTGACAAGAAGGGAGACACTAAGGCTACTGGGTTGGTTCCAGCAGAACTGAGTAGATGACAATGTCATATATTGAAATGGTAGCAGATTAATATAGGGAAAGTTTTGGGAAGGAAAATTCATAGCTAATTTTAGCGGTTTGAAAATCAACACTCCTACCAAAAACCAGAAAGCTTGTGTCTACTCCCTCCTACCCATTCCACACTGTGACAAGAGCTCATCTGCTTAACTATTAACCCTCACACCCAGATTAACTTTTGTTTCAGCCACATTATCCTTGTTCCTTCCCCTTGCCACCTACACTAACATCTGTCCCCTTAAAATATGTAATTTTTTTCAGGTAGAGAAGATCTTTCCTTATCGTATTCACATGATTAAATTTTTATTTATCTACTAAGGCCCATCTCAAATTTTATTGTTTTCTTAAAAACTTACTGGAAAAACTCCTATGTGCAGGACGTTCCTGTCCTACATCTATATACCTCTCTTATAGTTTTATCATATTATTTTTTACTTTTTTCTATATTCCCCATTTAAAATGGGGGCCCAAGAAGACAATGAGTATAGCATCGGTCCATCAATTTACCCTATCTTGCACAGTGCCTGAAAAAGAGCCAATATTGAATTAACATTTATTATATGGATGTTTTGGAATGAACTCAACCAATTTATGTTTTTGCAAAATTTGAGAAAATCTATGTGCTTAAAGCTACCTGTTATAATAATATGTAGCTATTCAATTCACCAAATATACATTGATCACTATTACATTCCAGAGTCAAATATTAGGACTAGACAAACGAATAAAAAAAAGTGCTCTGTTTAATTTACTCTTAGTCTAGTTGGAGGACAGCATTTGAACAGGAAATTAAAATAAATGATATAATGTAGTTGAACAAAGTGATATAGGAACACAAATGAAAAATGATATTATGCTGTTCGATGGAGCTTACCTTAACAAGTCACCTTTGATCTGACCCATGGAGTAGTCATTTTATTGAGTACTTTAAAAATTCAATATATCTTTCAACTGAATTTCTGTCAGTGCCTTCGAGTTTTGCAAAATGTGGTCACTGTTTTTGCGTTACCCATACCTTGTTTAGGTACACTGTGAGACAGACCCACAAACCCTTCTACACTCATTCAGTCCCCTTCTCCGAGAAAACTATCTGGATGAGAAGAATCCTCAGTGTGTTTAAGCCTTACATAAGTCACTGCCCTTTGAGGTTTCTCAGTTTTTTCACTTTTAAAACTAGAGTAATAAACTAAATCTGTTATTCTTTTTTGGGGCATCAAACTCCAATAAAATGGTGGATATAAAGACTATATTTCAAGAAATGTAGGTAAATAACTTATTAGGGGAAATTAATTTCAAAAAAGGTATAAAATTATGTATAGGAATTCTGGCTTCCAGTTCCACATGTAAGGAGCTTAGAAGTTGCCACTCTATCCTAACAACAAGTGTAAAACTGAACAGACTGAAAAATCACTAATTCTTCTTGGATTCATAAGAGAGGGGAAGACACAGGTCAAACTGTTGTCCCCAATATTAGAAAGACAGACAGGAAGGCATGGGTTACCTCAGCAGAGGCTCAGAAGCAGAAATCACTGCAGAAAACAGTGCCAGGGTAGGACAGTAATTGACAAATTGCTGGAGGCTTAGCACAGACAACACTGAGAGTTTAAAATTCCAGGAGGAAACTGTCATAGGAGAATGACCACAATATTGTGAGATTTATCTCCAGGAGCTCAACCATATTTACACTGTGTACATCACAGAAAAATCCCTTCCAGCTTCTGGCGGTGAGAGGGAAAAGGAGGCATTTAAAATATATTGATCACTCTGTTCTTCTTTACAAGGCCTGCCTTCACGGGAAACTAGTTTCTCAGACCCTGAAATGCTGAGATATGATCAGAGTCTAACTGACCCAGGAAAGGTAAATAGCCAACTCCAACTCATCCTACACAATCTTTTCCAATTAAAGGAAGAGAAGACTGGGAAACACTTTTGAAGTCCACAGTCAGAAGGCATAGTCTCACTAAAATACTGACACTCAATCACAAGACTATAGAATACTGGGGCAGCCCAGTGGCTCAGCGGTTTAGCATTGCCTTCAGCCCAGGGTATGATCCTGGAGACCCAGGATCAAGTCCCACATTGGGCTTCCTGCATGGAGCCTGCTTCTCCCTCTGCCTGTGTCTCTGCCTCTCTCTCTCTCTCTCTCTGTCTCTCAGGAATAAATAAAATCTTTAAAAAAAAAGACTATAGAATAATTCCTCTTCCCATACCTTATCATTGCTTTAATAAAGACCTACTTACAACAGTTCCTTCTGATGGGTACCAGATGCCTGGCTATCAAGAAAAAATTACAAGGCAAAGCAAAAGGCAAAAAATAATGTAAAGAGACAAAGCAATAACCAGAACTAGATCTGGCAAAGATTGTGGAATTACCAGACTGGGTATTTTAAATAACCATGATTAATAAATTAAGGGCTGTAATGGGTAAAATAGGCAACATGTAGAAAGAAGGCCAATGTCAACAGAGAGATGAAAAATCCCAAGACAGAACTAAAACCATGCTAGAAATAAAAAACACTGTAATAAAAATGAATTCTTTTGATGGTCTGATTAGCAGACCAGACACAGTTGAAGAACAAATCTCTGAACTAGAGAATGTAGTAATAGAATCCTCAAAAACTGAAAAGCAATGAGAACAAAAATAGAAAATATCCAAGAACTGTAGTACAACTACATAAGATGTAACATACACAAATGAAAATACCAGAAAAAGAAAGAGTAAAAAAAACAGAAGAAATAATTGAAACAATAATAACTGAAACTTTCATCAAATCAATGCAGGCATTCAACCATAGATTCAGAAAGTGCAGAGAACACTGAGTGAGAAGAATGCCCCCAAAAAGCTACATTTAGGCATATAATTGTTAAACTCCAGAAAATGAAAGACAAAGAAAAAAATCCTAAAGGAAGCTAACAGGAAAAAAAGCACCTTATATATAAAGGAAGATTAAAAATTATATCTGATATCTCCTCAGAAATCATGCAATCAAAAAGAGAGTATAGTGAAATATTTAAAGTGTTGAGAGGAAAATACCCATCAACCTAGAATTCTATACTCTGCAAAATTATCCCTCAAAAGTGAAAGAGAAAGAGAGACTTTCTCAGGTAAACAAAAAGTGAATGAATTTGATGCCAATAGACCTGCTTTGAAAGAAGTAATAAAAGAAGTTCTTTAAAAAGAGGGAAATAAAATAAGTCAGAAACTCAGATCTCTATAAAGAATGGGAGAATACTGGGGTAACTGGGTGGGCTTAGTCAATTAAGCATCTGCCTTTGACTCAGGTCAAGATCCCAGAATCCTGGGATTGAACCCTGCATCAGGCTCTCTGCTTGGTGGGGGCCTGCTTCTCCCTCTCCCTCTTCCTGCTGCTCCCCTGCTTGGGTTCTCTCTCTCTCTCTCTCTCTCTCTCTGTCAAATAAATAAATACAATCTTAAAAAAATAAAAGAATGGGAGAATACTAAAAGGAAACAAGTGAAAGTAAAACAACAACAACAAAAACTTTTCTTTTTCTTCTTATTAATGATCTAATTGATACCAGTTTATTCAAATATTACCAACAGTGTTTTAGATTATGTGTACTCATGAATATCACACACAGACACACACACACACACTTATGCATAAGTGAAATGAATGATAGCAATGATACAAGAGATAGAAAGAAGGAATTAGGATTATTTTGTTATTATAAAGTACCCACACACTCATACAGTGGTATACTGGTAATTGAGAGAGAACTTGATTGGATATAAATGTATATTGCAAATTCTAGGGCAACCACTCAAAAAACAAAAAAGAAAAATATAATTTCTGTGCTAAGAAAGGAGAGAAAATCAAATTATATAATATGTTCAATTAAAAACACAAAGACAGAAAAAAAGAGCAGAAGACAAAAACAAGAACAAAGAACAAGGACAAATAATGAAAAACAATAGTAAATATGGAAATATTAATCCAACTAGATCAATAATCACTTTGTTTTTTTTTGTTTTGTTTTGTTTTTTTTTTTTTTTTTTTTTTTTTTTTAATTTTTTATTTATTTATGATAGTCACAGAGAGAGAGAGAGGCAGAGACACAGGCAGAGGGAGAAGCAGGCTCCATGCACCGGGAGCCTGATGTGGGATTCGATCCCGGGTCTCCAGGATCGTGCCCTGGGCCAAAGGCAGGCGCTAAACCGCTGCGCCACCCAGGGATCCCATCAATAATCACTTTGAATGCCAATTGGTCAAAATGCACTAATTAAAAGACATTTTCTGGGTTATTTAAAAAAAAACTACATGTTACTTATATGCAACTTACTTTAAGTATAAAGAAATATATAGATTAAAAATAAACAGGTGGAGGAAAACATACCATGCTTCCACTAACCAAGACAAAGCAGTAGTAGCTATATTGATTTCAGACAGAGCAGGAATCAAACCAAGGAAAAATATCAGGTATATGGTAGGACATTACTTAATGATAAAGTTATCATTAAGTTATCACTTCTTCAATTCTTAAGAAGACATAATTCTTAATGTGTGTGAACCTCACAAAAGATCATCAAACTGTGAGGCCATAAATGGATAGAACTGTGAGGAGAAATACATGAATCTACTCTCAGTGTTGGAGACTTTATGTCAGAAATGAACTGAGTCATGAGGCAGAAAATCAGTAGGGGGTATTTGAACTCAATAGCACCACCAATCAACTGTACATAGTGAACATCTATAGACGAATTAATCCAACAACAGCAGAGTATACATTTTACACAAGCTCACATGCAACAGTCAGCAATATTATAGACCACATCCTGGATCATGACTCCCTAACAAATTTAAAAGTATAGAAATCATACATTGTCTGTCTCAGACCAGAATAAAAATAAGCTAGAAATCAGTAACAGAAAGATAATTTAAAAAAAAATCTCAAAATACATGAAGATTAAACAATGTACTCCTAAATAACCCATGGAACAAAGAAGAATCCTCAAAAGAAATTTAGAATATTTTGGACTAAATGAAAATGAAAACACAGCTTATCAAAATTTGTGGATTGCAGCAAAAGCAGTGCTTAAAGGGAAATTTATAGCATTGAATGCTTGTGTTAGAAAAGAAGAACTTTCTCAAATCAATCATCTAAATTTCTGTGTTCAGAAACTAGAAGAGCAACTTAAATCCAAAGTAAGCAGGAGAAAAAAAATAATAAAAATTAGAAAAGAATCAGTGAAACTGAAAATAGGAAACCAATAGAGGGACTCAGTGAAATCAAATACTGATTCTTTGAAAAGACTAAGATTGATAAGCTCTCTAGCCAAGATAACTGAGAAAAGAGAGGACACAAATTACTAATATCAGAAGTGACAAAAGGCCTACCACTAAAATTCCCATGGAAACTAAAAAGTTAACAAAAATAGTGTATCTATAAGCCAACAAATGTGATGGATGGATCATTTCCTCAAAAGACATAATTTGACAAAATTCATGCAAAAGAAATAGACAATCTGATTAGGTCTTAAATCTGTTACAGAAATTGAAACCTTAATTAATAATCTTCCAAAATAGAAAGCACCAAGCCCGGATGGGTTCACTGGTGAATTCTATCAAACATTTAAGGAAGAAACTTTACCAATTTTCTACAATCTCTTTCAGAGGACAGAAACAGAGGGAATCCTTTTAATTCATTTTAAGAGGCCAATATAACCCTCATAATAAAACCAGACAAAGACATTATGAGAAAAGAAGACTATAGGCTAAGAACTCTCATGAATATAGATGTAAAGCCCCTCAACAATAGCAACTCAAATCCAAAAAGTATAAATAGAATTATAATCCGTAACCAAGTAAGATTTGCAAGAATAATTCAATATTGAAAAATTAATTACTATTAATTCATCGCATCAACAGTCTACAAAAGAAAAAAATACCAGTTAAATTGACCTCCAAAAAACTGAAATACTTAGGTGTAAATCTAAGAGAAATTGTGTAAGATCTATGTGAGATACACACAGAATGCTGGTAAACAAAATCGAAGAATTAAATAGAGAGATTGTCATGTTCATTGGTAAGAAAACTCAATATGGTCAAAATGTCAGTTCTTGTCAAATTGATTTATAGACATGAAGCAATCCCAATCAAAATACCTTCAAGTTATTTTATGTATATCAACAAACTGCTTCTGAGTAAAAGTATAAAATTCCTAGAAGATAGCATAGGAGAAAACCTAGATAATCTTGGATATGGTGATGCCTTTTTAGATACAAAAGCAGAGACATAATTTGTCAAAGAAATAACGGAGAGCCTGAACTCCATCAAACTTAAAAATTTCTGTTCTGTGTTAAGACAATATCAAGGGATTGAAAAGACAAGGCACAGAGTGCGAGAAAACAATTTCAAAAGACACATCTGATTAAGGACTGTTATCCAAAATATACCCTGTTAAAAACTCAACAATAAATGTATATCTATAAAATACATTTACTTTTATGATCAAGAAATCAATAAATTGTCTCCATATAATAAAATTCACCCTGATGTAAGGAAAGTGGGACTGGGTGATGGAGTAGCCATAATTATCCTTCCTTTTTGCAATTACCTAAATTACTTGAAAGTGTTCCATCACGTGGTATAAACATAAAATTTCAAAACTAGTTTTTATTCTGCTCTAATAGTCTATAAGTCAGTTCTTCTCTGTTAGCTTATTAGACATTTTATTTTATTTTATTAAAAAGATTGTATTTGTTTATTCATGAGAGACACAGAGAGGCAGAGACACAGGCAGAGGGAGAAGCAGACTCCCTGCAGGGACCCTGATGTGGGCCTCCATCCCAGGACCCTGGGGGTAGGCAGACGCTCAACCCCTGAACCACCCAGGCGTCTCTGAACTAACATTTTAAAAGAAGATATTACAAAAATCCTTCTCCCTCAATTTGTTAACAAGGTGAGACTGCAGCTACCCTGCTGATGCAGAGCAAGGTAAACAGACCCAGGCAGGAAGCCCACCCTCCAGTCTGAAACCTCTTCCTAGGAGGAAGGCCCTTCTACCAATTTGAATGTAAATTCAGTGTCTGAGTGGGGCTCTGTGGGGCAGCCCAAGCGCGATAATGACACCCTGGCAGGTCTTATTCTTCAGAGCCTGCCTGGGCCTGCTCTTGCCTTTACCCTAGAGGATCTCCCGGGCATACTTCTCAGATGTGGATCACAATACCCTGCACTCTAATACACAGTGAATGTTCCCGCACATTCATTTATACACAGCTCGCTTAGAGAAAAACTTGCTGAGACAGTTTGAAATGAAACTGAGAGGAGGAACACAAGCTGGAAATTTCCCTGCAAATGTAGACTCTGAAGCCTAAAGGGATTGTATTTCCACTTGTAAAGCAAGAAAAAAAAATTGGCCAGCTCTAGGGAAGCATAACAGGTGCTTTCCTGGGCTGGAGGAGTCAGAGGAACAATGGGTTCATAAAAGCAGAAAAATCTAAATCTTTCTAAACCTCATCCCTCCAGCCAGGTGCAGAGAAGGCTTTCTGTTCTTGGCCCTTCCCAATTACAGAGGAACTCTCCCCGGCCAACTCACAAATACACACAGACCAAATCTCTGTCAGCAGGAGTCACAAGACTACGGGCTGCTGGGCACTGAGCCATGCTTCCTGCGCAGGGTACCTCCCTGGTGCAGCTGGGTGGCCACCACCCTTGCTAGCAGGAAGGGATACTGGATTTTGTGCTTTGTCGTAAAGGCTTCAGGATTGTTTCTGATGATGGTCTTGAAGCTCTGTGGTAGTGAGCAGCCTCAACCAATTTGTAGTTTCTTCTGTGGGTGCTGCTTTCCTGTCCTTGATTAGGGAAAGGGAGACAAGGGCCAGAGAGCTGAAATGTCCCCTTCCAAAGATGAGGACATCAAAACACGTCCTCGCCCACTCATTAGCCTCTCCCTTCCTCCCCCATCTTCACACAACCACCAGATCTCGGGTACCATATGGGATCCTTGAGAGATAGGCTCTCCTTTCCCCCTACCCCTGCATGTGTTCAGTAAACACACTCTGTGTGCCTGGCATTGTTCTATTGTTCTCATTGTTCTAGGAACAAGGTCCCTATTCTCCCTGAGCTTATATTGTAATGCAGAAGATGAGCAAGGGGAAAGGCATCAGAAGGGAGCGAGGGACCCAAACTCAGCTTTGCTCTGACTTCTAGAGTTCACAACATACAAAGGCCCCTTCCTGCCTTTTGTTTTTGAATTTGCATCTTTAATGAAAACTGGTATGTCAAGCTAAATTACAACGACTAAAAGATGTCCAGATCTCGCAAGGCCAAGGATCATTTATTTTCTCTACATCTAGTGATTTTAATCATCACCTTAACAATGGTTTTGAGACATAAATTTTTGCGTTTCACTTACGTTTTTTCAAGATAATGCAACAAAGCAAATAAATTATCCCAATACCTTACTGTCCAAGAGGCTAATACCGGTCGAGATCATAAAAGGGGTACCTCTGCATAATGGACCATGGCTTTAGTTAGACCCCTGGTATAGGAAAGTGTGAATCTGGCCCTTGAAGTGCAGTTTAATGGTGATAGTGTGTGTAGAATCAACATGCTGAAAATACACAAGATCCGAAATTCCAAATGGGGCTTAGAATCCATAAGAACAGCTCACATTTTGTTATATTATTACTTTGAAATATGATTATCTTAGAGCATTTATTCTTCAAAATGAACTTTAGAACTGTTTGCTCCTAGCAAAGAATTCTGAGATAGTTTCTGTAGATATGTTTGATGAGAATTTATATCCTATGTTTCCTAAATGTACATCTTTTATGAGTCAGTAATTTGTTTGCTTTCTTCACAGAGTCACCACAATTTTTTAAAGAAATTTATTATTACATATTTTCTTGTCTTTTATCTGGTACAAAGAGAAAGTTGTTTTGTATTCTTCATTTATAAGCTGACATCTTACTGAAATTTCTTATCATGATTAATAAAGTTTGTCATTTAATGCTTTTCTATTTCCATGGTACAGTCAAATAATCTGCAAATAATGATGAATTTTCCAGCCTTTTCCAATTTCCAGAAATCTCTTTAAGAGTGGTTTATATATGAGATGTTATGGACCTGATTTAATGGAAATGTTTCAAGTATTAAAATGATGATTATAATATTATTTATAATTGTTATTTTTATTATTATGATGGTTTCAGGGTGACATTTATCATCTAAAAGAAGTGTCATTCTAATTTTAGTATTATCAGCAGGAATAGATATTTTGCTTTGTGCTCTGTTAAATGTCTTTTCACTATAAAACGATATAACCACATTTGTTTTCTTCTAGATCTATTAAAATATCATTAGATATTACCAGATTTCCAAGTTCAACCATCTGTAAATGTCTTATTTATTGGATAAACATTACTTGGTTATGGTGTTTGTTTTTTTTTTAAGATTTTATTTATTTATTCATGAGACACAGAGAGAGAGAGGGAGGCAGAGACACAGGTGGAGGGAGAAGCAGGCTCCGTGCAGGGAGCCCGATGTGGGACTCGACCCCGAGATTCCAGGAACGTGACCTGAGCCAAAGGTAGACGCTCAACCACTGAGCTACCCAGGCATTCCAGTTACGGTGTTTTGGTAAAAATCTTTGGCTCATTTTTATATAGAAACTTGATCTAAAATAATGAGAAATGTTTTATACATTACTATTTTGTGTTATCATTGACATCTTTTAAGGTGGTATGCTACCTCCCTAAAGTGAATTGAAAAGTTCCTTTTTATGTAGTCTGTTATGCCTATAAAAGCATTAAAATCTTTGTTCTTCAAAGTTATATTTTTGTCTGAATTAATTATACGAACTGGCCAATTTTTATTTTTTTTTTAATTTTTATTTATTTATGTATTATAGTCACAGAGAGAGAGAGAGAGAGAGAGAGAGAGAGAGAGAGGCAGAGACACAGGCAGAGGGAGAAGCAGGCTCCATGCACCGGGAGCCCGATGTGGGATTCGATCCCGGGTCTCCAGGACCGCGCCCTGGGCCAAAGGCAGGCGCTAAACCGCTGCACCACCCAGGGATCCCCGAACTGGCCAATTTTTAAAAATGGCCATATTTTGAAAACTTTAAAAATTACTCTCATGTACTCTTGGTAAATTTGAAAAAAAAAAATCTGTTTGTTTATCCTTCTGTCTCCAAACATGTAATTACTTCTGCATAAATATAATAAATGATTTTGGTATACAAAATAGCATTAAGAATGAAAAGAGGGAAATACCCAGGTGTTACAAATAAAAAGGAATCTCAGAATTAGGGCAAAAGTTAAAAGCTAAAGCTAAAATTGCTCACTTTAAATTTGAGCAATAAATTTATAAATTTTGGAGGCTTATAAATTTTGGAGCTACAGAAACTATGGGCATAAATTTGCAAAGTAAAATTAAATAAAATTAGATGATCAGAAATATTAAAATAAAGAGTAAAGACATGTTTCAAGGACAAAATGTAACATTAAAAAAGAAAAATGACCACATCAGGCTACCAGCAAAATCTCAACCAATTTCAAAGAATCATTATCCTATGTTATTTTTATCATAATGAAATAAATTAGAAATCTTCTATTAAATGATAATCTAATCCCTATATAGTAGGGAACCCAAAAAAGGATACCTTAATTATTCTATGGTTTAAGAAAAAAGTATAATAGAAGTTATAAAATATTCCTTTTTAAACAATAACAAAAGTAATATGTGCTAAAGACTTGTGACTTGCAGTTAAAGCAACACATAGAATTTTCAGCATTAAATTCAGTAATAATAAGAAAAAAGGAAATAGGGATGCCTGGGTGGCTCAATGGTTGAGTGTCTGCCTTTGGCTCAGGTTGTGATCCCAGGGTCCTGGGATTGAGTCCCAGGTTGGGCTGCTGGCATGGAGCCTGCTTCTCCCTCTACCTGTGTCTCTGCCTCTCCCCCTGTGTGTCTCATGAATAAACAAATAAAATCTTTAAAAAATAAAATAAAAGTAAATTCATAGTATATTAAGATAAAGTTGAATTCATAACAGAATTAGGATAGTAAAATACCAGAAAAATTCACCTTCTTAGAATTTAAGAAAAATAAATTATGATAACCACAGAAAGACAATAGGATGTTAACATACAGGAAAAAATATTTTATAGGATAAATGCATGTTCACATAAAAAGCATTAGTTTGGTTCCTTATCTCACACCATACACAAAAATTAACTCAAACTTTATCATAAACTTAGGTGTAACAGAAAAGCTATAATGCTTTTAGAAGAAAATATAGGAGTAAATCATGATTTTTCTTAGATAAGAATATCTTCATTATAGCACCAATGGAAAACGTTGTAAGATTGGTAAGTTGCACTTAATCAAAACTAAAAATGTTTGTGCTTTAGAGAATCCCATCAAGAAAGTGAAAAGACAACTTACAGAATGGGAAAATTATTTGCAAATCATATATCTAATAAGAGAATTGTATCAGATTATATTTATTTTTTAAAAATCAATTACTAAGAAGATAAATCATCCCGTTAAAAATAGTCAAAGGATTTGAATAGACATTTTTCCAAAGAAGATTTTAAAAATGACAAAGAGGGAGGCCTGGATGGCTCAGTCAGTTAAGTGTCTGCCTTACGCTTGGGTCATGATCCTGGGGTCCTGGGATTGAACCCTGCACTGAGGCATCCTGTTCAGTGGGGAGCCTGCTTCTCCTTCTCCCTCTGCGGCTCCCCTTGCATGTGCTGTCTCACTCGTTCCCCAATAAATAAACAAAATATCTTTAAAAACAAATAAAAATGACAAAGAAATTCATGAAAAGATGCTCAATCCCATCAGTTATCAGAGAAACACAAAATGAGATAGCACTTCACAAAGAGTAGGATGGCTATAGTTAAAAAAAAAAAAGACAGAAAATAACAAGTTTTGATAAGGATGGGGAGAAATTGAGACCCTCATACATTGGTGGTAGGAATGTAAAATGATGCAGCCCTTTGGAAAAGTTTGACTATTCTTCAAAATGTTCAACATAGAGTCCCATATGATGCCCCAAATCCACTAAGTCTCTACTCAAGAGAAATGAAGATATATGTCCACATAAAGACCTATATACACAAATGTGCATAGCAAACTTAATCACAAGAGACTAAAGGTAGAAATAGCCACATGTCCATGAATGGATGAACACATATGCGACTTGTAGCATTTCATGTAATGGAATTTATTTGCTAATAATAGAGAATGAAGTAATGAATCTTAGAAACACAAAATATGTGAGGTGAAAGAGCCAGTACCAGTTGCATGTCATATGATTCTATTTATAAGAAATGTCCAGAATAGACACACCTATAGAAACAGAAAGTATATTAGTAGTTGCTTAGGGCTGGGTGGGAATTGTGTGTGTGAGAGAGGAAGAACTTATTTAATTTAAACAAATTAAAGTATTTGTTATTGAAGATTACAAGATTACAAGATTACTTTGGCGTGATAAAAATGACCTAAAATTATTATAGTGGTCGTTATACTCTAAACCTACTAGAAAACATTAAAAACCATTTTAAATAAGTGAACTTTATGGTATGTAAATTATATCTCAATAACACTGTTTATTTTTTAATTAAGATCTACTTGGGGATCTTACTTGTAAATACATGTAATGTATTTACATGAAGTTAGTACTTAATAATTTTTGCTATATGACGTTGAAAATGACCATCAGTGGTATCTGTATTTGAGCTAACTGCTAGTTTTCTTGGTTCCAATAATAAATTAACATAATTTAAAAAGCCCAAGATTGGATGTGTGTGTGTATGTGTATGTGTGTGTGTGTGTATATAAATTTAAGGGACACTTATGACTGAAAAGTATTCTCAGAGAAATAGGAATAGAAATGGGGGTGCCTGGGGGCTCAGTTGGTTAAGCATCTGCCTTCAGTTCAGGTCATGGTCTCCTGGTCCCAGGATGGGGCCCAGCATAGGGCTCCCTGCTTCATGGGGAGTCTGCTTCTCCCTCTTCCCACCCAATCCCCCTGCTTGTGCTCTCTTTCGCTCTCTGTCTCTCAAATAAATAAATTAAAAAGTCTTAAAAAAATAAAAAGAAGTGTAACTCCTCAAACTGATGAAGTATATTTTGCAAAACATATTGCAAACCTAACCAGAAAAAAGAACATCAATGAAGGAATAGATAAAAGTGCTATATTCATAAAGTGAATAAACCCAACAATTTAAATAATTGAAATACTGTGTTGTATTAAATTCATCTCAAAAGTGTAAGATTAAATGAAAAAGTGAAGTTATAAAAATTACATAAATTAAGTCACATACATAGGCATGTCTCTATGGATTAAAAAAATATATACAGTAATGGCTTTAAAACACGGACCAAAATTATGCAAGCAAATGCACAACAATATTTGCTTTCAAGGAAAAAAAGGAAGGGGATGGAACTACAGAGAATAACAAAGAGGCTTTAGATTTATCAGCAATGTTCTATTTATTTAATCAAAACATTTTAAGATACAAAGATAAAAAGCCTACTATCCCATGTAGTGGATACATGGGCATATGCCATTATCCGTAATTTACTGTGGTTTAAAATGTACAAATTAATTTCTAGATGATATTTTTTATGATCAAAATGTCCTTTCCAGATTGCTAAATTATATTTTTAAAGAATAATGTTATTTAAAATTACTAAATTTCTATGTTGGGTGAAATAGGTGATGGAGATTAAAGAGTACACTTACCATGATGAGCACTTAGTGACCAGAACTGCTGAATCGCTATATTGTAAACCCAGCTTTATGTTAACATCCTGGAATTAAAACACGGTAAAATTTTATTAGTACTATTAGTTTAAATGCATTATCCATTTCCTCCTATAAAATTCATGCACATGCTACTTATTAATATGGAAGTGTTTTTCTTTTTAAAAAAATACACTAAATGGACAGTCTTTTTACATAGAATCATGGTGTGCTCTTATAATGCAAAACTGACTTCATTTTCAGATTGCACATTTTAAAACTGTAGCTATAGACACTAATCTAGGAACGGTAACCCTAGGAATGCCAAAACGATTTCATTTCCCCTAAGAAGGAATCAAATACAGTATCCAGTGTAAAGAATACCTCTGTGTATAATCTTAACCCTTGTTTCTGTGAAAGGTTTCCTTTCCCCTTGGTGATGCTTTGTTCAACCTGGTTAGATCAGCTTTTGAGGTTTTAGTAATATGTCAGTACGATTTTGGAACAAAGGGAGGAACCAAAAGGAATTTAAAAAATCAATTAACATGTGCTTGAAGCAACATAACATTTTGGTTTTAGCTTTATCACAAGAAGTCACAAAAGTATTCAGAAACCGTAGAATATTTTATGACCAGCCACCCTAATGATGCAGCTCTGTTAAGTCATGTGAAATTAAGAACATGGCAATTACCCTGCCAAGTTTTTCATTTTTTCCTGAGAAGATTTTAGTCATATATTTCAAATTTACATAGTTCTAATAGTATTATCACTTAATTCCAATTTTGTATTAAGATATATCTCTTGTGTAAGTAATGTTTTCTCTTTATTCATTTCTGTATCCTGAGGATACACAAGATAACCTAAAGCAGATGTAAGGTGTAAGGTGCAGAAGCCTTAATAAATATCTGCTGAATTGATGAATTAATACACGGAATTCTAGAAGCAATTTCTTTCTTGATATCAAGCATTTCTATTAGTATATAGAGGAATTAAGCTGTTCAATGAGTTCTCCCTCCCTGCTATCTTCAAGGCATGTTTGCCTTTCTGTTTTACTCTTCTAAATCGGGCATTGCTTCCTCACATTATTTGTTCAGGATGTTCTCTACCCCTCCCCTGATCTCCCCTGCCTTGCACAGAGGGAAAAATGCATATTGCCTCAATAGCACTAGTTGAGGCAAAAACATTTTGCTACTTGTGGCATATGCAGGCTTTTAAAAAAATGATATAATGCATGAAAGCATTAAGCTCTCATGTTACTAGTTGGTCTAGGGGAGATCAGGGAGGAAGAAAGACATTCCACTTAGTTCAGGTTCCTTCTGGAGGGAACACAATATATATTATTTTAAGCTACATCCATAGTATGGGTTATAGGTGCTTGTTTAAGTTTTAAGTCTCTACAATTGTGTTAATTTTAAAAATGTAGAGAATGGATCCTTATTTTATACCTGATTAGAGATTAAACATAGGTGGATACATATTAAACACTGAACTCCCCACAGTATTAGGAGTAAAACCTATACTCTACTCTTAACGCTTGATTATATGGAGGCTGGAAATGGTTTCCAAATATCTTAGGATTCAGGAATAATACAAGTAATTTGTATTTACACAGAAATTTAATGTTTTAAACAATGCCTACATGTATTTAATGTCGGATCAAGTACGTAAAATGTAGGTGCACACACAAACCTAGGACTCCTGGCACCTTCCATTCCACCTTGCTGGGTCCAACTACAGCTTCCCTCTTTGTTTCTCTAAAAGATTCAAAATGACCCTCTAGAAAGACTAGAAAACTCAGGCTCTGTTGTTTCTACCTACTGCTTTGTACTTGCCTCCAGAGGTACTGTATTGTGGATACTAAGTAAATTAATGATAAAACAGAATTTTTGCAGAGATTATTTGATAAGTTTAGGGTTTAAATACTTTTAAAATTGCAACTCTGTGTGTTGAAAAATGTTGCTGGGATGCAGCGGCTCTGTGGAAAGTTCCCAGGGAAGAGGTTTTACAAAACACACTCCGATACATGCAACCATATCCAGTTCTAGTGCTATCCAACTGCTATGTGTGGAATGTAAAATTCCAGTGTGACATTAATATAGCTTTAAAAATAAAAGATATTCTGCATATGTTGAGTCTATTGTTTCTAAAGTGAAGTCATCTAAGAAAAGTCCTAGTTATTTCCAAGTCTTGTTGAAGTCTTTTCAAAATCCTTATGTAAAGTTAACCAAACAACTGAGATAAAGGTACACGCCAATGGTATTACATTATATGTCAAGAAAGGGAAGAGATTGGATTACTCATTTTTATGATTTGCCCACTCAAAATCTTACCTCGTGCTTCTTAGGGTTCTCCATATTTTCCCTTTTATCTCCAAACTCAAGATATGTTCACAACAGGCTTGTATGCAGTACAAAATAAAAGGTAATTGAAAGTAAAACCCCTTCCTGCATTTGTTCTATTAAACCTGAGTTCCAGCATGAAATTTTATAGGGCAGGGAGCTGGGAAGAGACAGCAGCATTGAGGAAAAGTCACGCTAACCTTGACCAAAAAGAGAAGACATGGGGTCCTTGCACAGGAGGTATCTGAGATCCACAAATTGTAGGGTGGCGTTCACACTCCTACACAGGCCAAAGAGGGGTATCGCTTCATGGGCACCCAGGGAGTTAACAACTGCCAGGGCAAAACAGGAGCCACGAAGTGCTGGGCTCACAATACTTCTTATTAATTACTTCGGCACAGACTCCTTGTGTGTGTCCAAGAGGGTAAAAACATCAATCATTTATGCTAAGCTAAACCAAACAACTGTTGACAATAATGATTAAAAAGGTGAATTTAGAGTTGATTATGCAGGGGTGGGGAACAGAGATAGTGGAAAAGGAATTATTATACAATGCAGTCATGGAGAAGGCACAGAAAATTTTCACCAAAGCTCAGCCAAGCTCTAGAGACTTGAGCTCAGGTGTACGTGAGGACTAAGCCAGGTTGGTCTATCTTGCTGAGGTCTAATGGGCCGTGGCAGGACGTGTTCATGGCAGAAGTAAGATCCCTCTGTGCATGAAGAATCTCCAGATATAGGCTCAGAAGGTTAAATTAAGTTTTCCCAAATCTCTTTTCTCCTATCAAGTATTCAAGGTACTTTGCATTTCTTAACTAAAGAGTTAAGAAAACCTGCCTAGAAGGCAGTTCAGAGGAAAAAAAAATTAGTGCAATATTTTAAAATGTGAGGTCAAAAGAACCTCTCAATAATTTTATCCATTTCCCAGTCCAAACTCCATTGCCAAAGCTTATACTTTCAATTCTTTGAAAGTTTGTTCTGCATTGCTGGCTGGGCTGGTTTTTTTGTTTTTGTTTTTTGTTTTTTTGTTTTTTGTTTTTTGTTTTTTTCTTTTTGACCTCTTCTGGTCATATTTGATAAGAAGGGTGGTGATGATAGCCTGGAATCCACTTAAGTGAGGTTTCAGAGACTCTGAAGGCATTTCTCTTTCAGCTCTAAAAATCCTCTCCATTAAACCTTTATACTTCCCCCAAATCATATTGCCCTTCTCCCTTCTTCCTTGCCAAAGCCACCCTTTATCAGCAGCATCACTGGCTTGGGAACCCGCAGCTGAAACCAGAAATGCAGGAGACTCTCAACCCCATTAGCTAGAGCGGCCAGGCATTCAATAAATAATTGTCATTTTAACTTTGTTCTGTGGTTCTCAATGTATCAGACTTAAGAAAAAAGTGATAAACTGGAATTATAACATAGACAAGTGTGATGTCTAGTACAGATACTGTACAAGTGCAGTACCTGGCTTGATGTCTCCTGTAAAATTTCAGTTGACTTTTAAAAGTTGACTTAAAAAAAACCAACATTACCACCAATTGTGTCAAAAGTGCACAATTTCACACAGACTTGGGTTTTCAGTTTGGCTTGTAGTGTCTGATCTTGAAGAAGAAAATGATAACATTTATTAACTGACATTAAAAATGTTGAATAAGGGGCACCTGGGTGGCTCAGTGGTTGAGCAACTGCCTTTGGCTCAGGTCATGATCCCTGCCTCTCCCTCTGTGTGTCTCTCATGAATAAATAAATAAAATCTTAAAAAAATATATGTTGAATAAAAACATAGACTATATAGCTAACTCAAAATAAAAGACAGAAAAATATAGTAATTTGTATATAGCCCAGAGAATCCATGTAAATGTTTCAAATAATTATATTTTAAAAATCATAAACTTTAAAAAAATCCCATTAAATTAGGATTATATTTTGTAAACACATAAACATATGCACATATGCTAAACATTGGAAGTGCACAAAAGGTTAGGGGTGCTCATTGCTGGGCGGTAACCTGAAGGTTGTTCTTTTTATTCTTTATATTTTTCGGTATTTTAAAAATTACTTTTAATGAGCATGAAAAAATCTATAATCAGAAAATAAAGCAAAATAGAAAATGCACCATATAGGTAATGAAAATGCATTTCAGTAGGTTTTAAAGAATATATTCTATTTCTTAATTTGGTGGTTGGTACTTGGGTCTTTGTTTTGATGATGATGATGATGATTTTTTATGATTTACATGTATTATATAACATGCTTAAATCAATTTATAATATTTTGGGGAAGAAAGTAATTTCATGGAAGTCATTCTTTTCATATTTAAAAGTAAACTTCTAGAAAAAATGTATATGTCCTGAAAGTATTACTAAAATTAATGTATTATTATTTTAATATTTGATATTATTAAATCATTTAATAGCAATTATTAAATGATTAAATAATAATTGATATTATTAAAAATTATAAATTATGTAGTCCTTCATTTGAAAACCAGTTAAGAACAAACAAGAATGGCTATTGTCTTCACCAATATTTCACACTTATCACCATTTCAAGCAGATAAATGTAAAAAATGAAAAATATGAATACTGGAAATGACTAGGTAAAGTTTTCATGACTACAGATGCTATTGGTATGTATCTTAAGATTTAAGAGAACCAATCAAAAACTTCTTACAAAAGAAAAACTATATGGAAATTCAATAAATTGGTTTGTTAAAATTTTAATACTGTAACATTGATGGCCTTTCTGTATATCAACACTATCCAGTTAGAAAATCTGATACAAAGCAGCAGACTTCTTGATATTTGAAATTTTGTCATGACAAATACAATGACGATTTTTCTTAGTTTCTTGGTTTGCCTTGACTTCTGATAGAGAAATGGCAGGAAAGCAAATGCAACTGAAATTTGAGCTGCAAGAAATTTGTAAGTCAGGCAAAAGGAAGACATTTGTTTAAACATGTAAATAATAAAGAAGAAATCTTTGTTCACTTTGACAAAAATATAAGGTTGTTTTCCTTCCTTAATTGCCTTACTGAATTGGTGTTCCACATTATATTTACCTTATATATTTGTTTGCTTATTTTTATATCTTATTATAGAAAATTCCAATTATATACAAAAGTAGATCTTCTAGTCTAATAAGCATCCAAGTACCCATCACCCAGTTCTATAATAATTAAATCATAGCCAGTTTTGTTTCTTTTATACCCCTATTTATCTTTCTATGAAATCATTTTGAGGCAAATTCCAGATATCATATTTTAGCTGGAATTATTTCAATAAAAGGTGAGAACTCTTAAAAAAAAGATTTATTTACTTACTTATTTCTTATTTATTTATTTATTAACAGATATATACAGAGAGAGTGTGTGTAAGCAGGGGGAGGGACAGAGGGCGAGGGAGATAAGCAGACTCTCTGCTGATTAGGGTGCCCGATGTGGGGCTTGATCCCATGATCCTGAGATCATGACCTGAGCTGAAATCAGGAGTGAGATGCTGAACCAACTGAGCCACCAAAACTCCCCAAGATAAGAATTCTTTTAACACATTCTCCAGACCACTCTTCAACTAAAAATAAAATAATCCCCTTATTTCATCAAATTTGTCCTATTACTCATGTTCTAATTTCTGTAATAGTTTGAATCAGAATCTAATAACAAAATAGAACTTATCCATTGTTTAATAATGTTTTCATATCTCTCTTAATCTATGAGTGCTCCTCCCCAAACTTTTCATTGTCTTGTGATCTTTTTTTTTTTAAGTTTTACTGTAAAGATTGTAAAGTGATTATATCATCAAGAAGTTACTTGTTATGTTCCTCTTCATCTATGTTTCCTCTAAATTAACAGGTTTAGAGTTTGACCTGACTCTGTTTGCAGAGGGGGAACATATTTCTTATTCATAGATGGTATTATATTCCCCCATCAAGTCATATATATAATGTCTAGTTATCTCTATTTTGGTGATGTTAGCGACTACTGAAAAATAATGCTTACATCCATTAATTCATTAAATGCAACAAAAAGAGCGATAATCTAGTTCTTTTCTTCTTCTTATATTACCTGGAATGCTTCTATAAATAAAAATTTCCCTTTAACTTCTACTTGGTTACCTACTGGCATATTTTTAATGGCAAAAAAATGTAGACAATTTTTATTTTTTCCAATTAATTACTTGTTTTTTCAAAAAAATAATTTGATTCACCAGTATCTTCCCAAACTGACCAATTTATGTTTATTTACATTTACAATATTACTTTTCAAACTCTGATGAATTTACAATATTACTTTTCAAACTCTGTCTATAATTCTTAATAATTTTAATCTGAGTTAATAGTTGAATTTCCCATTTTATATCCTTCTTTTATCTTTTAATGTGTTGTAATTGTCCACCATTATTTATTTGACCAAAGTATAACTATAAAATATTCATCAAAGTAGATTTAGTAAATCTATCAATGTTAAACATTTTCACAAGTTTTCAAAATTTAATTATTAAAAGTAATGGTGTAATAAACCACATGACAACATAACTCTTATTGGTCATTTCTTATCATTTTTTTAGATTTAATGAGAAGAGTTTGTTTCTGAACCCAGTAGTATAAGTAATTTATACAAATGCAATGTAAATCACTTCATTTCCCTTAAGAACATTTGTACTTCTTTAAATTCTTAGCTGTAGTGCTCAGGAATTCCATATTTTCTAGTACCATGATTGATATACTGTTCTTATTATAAAATGTAATATAAGAAAAATCTTGTCACATAGTTAATAAAGACTTCAATTACTGAACTAGCTAATGTTTTCTCAGCCTTAGGATCTCAGCTCTGATTCTCTTCTTTCCAGAAATATCTATAAGCACTTAAGAGAGTAAATGTACACATCTAGGTAGTTACTAGAGAATTTCAGGTTTTGCAGCCTAATCATTTTTTAAAGATTTATTTATTTTAGAGAGTGTGCACAAAACAATGCGGGTTAGGGGTTGGAAGTGCGGAGAGGCAGAGGGAGAGTGAGAGTCTCAAGTAGACTCCCCATTGAACCTGGAGCCCAACTTGGGGCTCCATCTCAAGACTCTGAGATCATGACCTGACCCGAAATCAAGAGTCAGACACTAAACCAACTGAGCCACCCAGGTGCCCCTAGCCCAACATTTCTTTATGCCACATTATGACATGGCTTTTTGAAGAAATGTTCTATGTTCCTTCATGTGTCTTGCCAATGAAGGAGCAGCTGTAGAGGAATTGCCAGGTAGTCCCCAGATTAGATACAAGCGGAGAATGTAATTAATCAGAATGGGAATAACCAGCTGGTCTAACACATTATATATTTATTTGATTGGAATATATGAATGGCGGATGCCTCTCCCTAGATCTCTATGTACATTTCATGATATAATGCTCTTCTTGCCTAGCTTACTATAGTTTTGTTCTTGTTTAATTCAAGAACTAGACAAATCCATTGTTGCTGACAGGAAGTTCTCATTGTCTGCAGACAGACAAGCTAGGGCAGATTGACTCTTGCTACATATCCTAATCCACTTGTAAGCAACCACTCTCTAGCACATTCTATCAGTTATTGCCCCAGTAGAGAGCAGATGGTAGAGTCGAATTGGATACTTAAATTATTTCTAATAAAAGATCTGTTAGCAAAGGTGTCACAGAGTTTTAGGGAAACTGGTACAAAATTGTGCAATACCCTATGCTAGTGACAGCAGAGACCTACTATAATTTCCTGAAAAGTTTCCTTTTCTCAGTTATAGGACTTAGTAATTTTAACTCATATATTTCCATATATTCTGAGATCAGACAAATAGATAAATACATACACAGAATAATGACAACCAGTTTCCTGAATTAAACATATGGAAAGGAGAAGATTAGAATGAATCCATTAATATTAGATTAGATATGCAGTTCCCAAGATAAACTGGTAGGCCTTCCCTTGGTCTATTTTCCAAGAAGGCCCAGAAGCAGCAATGCAACCAAAAGGAGGACCCTTGAGCTCCTAAGGGGAACCAGAGCTCCAGGGAGAAATGACTGATTCTAGAGGGGGGGCACTGAAAGTATAAGAGGAGCCTAGAATATTGTGTTGAGTCTCAAAGTAAGGAAATGCTCAAGAAATGACAGGACACATCAAGAGGACCTCCTAGAGCCAAGTCTGACAATTTTACTTGAAAACACATGATAGTAGCAGATTGTATCCCCAGTGAATAAAATTAAAATGCTGATGTAAATAAAGTCCATGATGGTGTAAATAAAGAATAACTAAATTAATGGAAGAAAAGGAAATGGAAGAACTGATCTCCTGAATCTAAAGAAAGCCACATTGTGGGAACTGTGTGGCCTTTGATATAGGGATGGAGCTCACCAGTGGTGACCCATAAGGGAGAAAGCTGGAGGGCAAAGAATAGCCTAACCGCCTCTCCTCTACCCCTCAGGTCTCCCACTGGTGCTTCCCATTGATGGATCCTCCATGGACTCTAGAGGTCAAGGCAGCACCTTGATGCAATATATCCAGGTCACATTCCTGGAGAATTCAGAGTCGGATGACAGAATGATTTGTGAATCTTCAGGAGTGAAAGGAGACAACCAGTGAACTCTTTTTGCCACAGAGACTTTTCCAAAATAACGAATTTGGCCTTTTTGTTTTCTTTCATGAAATATTTATTGCCAAAAGACAGGGCTTCGGGAAAGTCAAATCTCTTCACAACTTGGTCTCAGCATATCTTTTTGCTTTTCTCTACCATTGTCTTCCTCTCCCCCATACACAAAGCTCCAACCTTATCAGACTATATGCTGTTTTTGAAGCCACTTGCTCATACCACTGTGGCTATACCTACTTGTGTTTTCCCTTGCTTGGACTGCACTCTGATCATTATATCACAGAAAATCTCCTACAAATTCTTAAAGGTCTAAGTCAGATAGAACTTCACTTCTATTCTCCTCAACCATCGTTAGGCAAATAAAGTTTCCCTTATTTTCATTAGGCAGGGATAATTGATCAGAGCTTTGTGTTCCAATGACACTTATTCAAAAATCAATTAGCAATACTATATAGTATCACATCTATTTTTTTTAAAAAGCTCCCTCCCAGCTGAACTGAGATCTTCCAACATGTTCCTGATAATAGAGTTCAGGTACTCTATAAATAGCTGTGGAGATGAATATATGATGTTTCAAGTTATACAGAAATCTGATTCTCACACTCTTTTTAGAAAACCCAACATTTAGACTCTCTTTAATTTTTAAAGAGTCAATTTCTTGGAACATTAGATACCTTCATCACCACATAGCTATTTTAACTAGACCATCAGCTCTTTTACTTATTTAATATGCAATATTTTCTTTAAACAAAAACTAAAAATATTGAAAAAGCTCCAAGATACTACAGAAAAGTTTATGAATATCTTGCATTTATACAACATTGAAAATTGTATACATATATAGTTACTAATATAAATACATATACATCACACACATATATAGATGTGTGTGTGTGTGTGTGTGTGTGTGTGTGTGTTTGTGTGATTTATTGGATTTGATTATGGCATAACATTGTATAGAAGGAATAACAGGGCTTCTATGTACCCCAATCATAGATAAAGAAATGGAGAAGCAGCAAGTTTAAATAACTAGCTCAAGGTAAAATATCTTTCAATGATGGGTCAAGACAGAATATTCATGTAGATACTACTTTCTTGGATGAAGTTTATGAAAACAAAAAAATAAAGGCAGACTTTCCAGGCAAGGGTCTTGGGAAAAAGCCAAACATCCTGCAATTAAATTTGGAGTATCTGCATTAGACTCCCTCTTCTCCCTAGAAAAGAATCAGCAAAGATTGAAAAGGGAGAACAATTTTCTCTTGACACAGCTTCTTGACACAGGTCATGAGTAACGTCCCTTTTCTGTACAAGGAATACCATCCTGCTAGCCTAAGGAGATTAATGCATGTCCTAAGTGAGAGCGATCTGTTTTTTTTTCCTCACTGACCAGCTCAGGCTGGGGGAAATGAATTGTGCCTAATTTTATGCACAAGAGAAATTGTTGCTCTTACTAGAATTACTGGATTAAATTGGAGATTTGTTCAGGTTAACTCCTTGGTGATTACTACTGGAAGAAGTGTTTTATTTTGGCAACTTTGTCATAGGAAACAAAGAATCTTAAGCCGGTTCCAAGATAAGAAAAGTTTATTATGAATATCTATATGAAAAATTTGACTTTTATAAAACATTTTAAGAACAGAAACACTGGGCAGCCCTGGTGGCTTAGTGGTTTAGCACTGCCTTCAGCCCAGGGCTGATCCTGGAGACCCGGGATTGAGTCCCATGTCGGGCTCCCTTCATGGAGCCTGCTTCTCTGTCAGTCTGTCTCTGTCTGTCTCTCTCTCTGTATCATAATTAAGTAATTAATTAATTTTAAAAATCTTAAAAAAAAAAACAAAACAGAAACACTACAGAAGGAATCTCAATTCTTGGAACTAGAGAGAAAGTCTAGACATGAGGTAGCTCCAGGTACTTTTAGTAGCAGAAGTCACAAGGTTGGCTATGAACATGAACACAGTTAAATTCTATAAGTGTTTCTTTCTAGTCTGATAATAACTCTCCTATTTTCAGTGTTTCTTAACTTAAATTTTCATGAGTCAGACCTGCTGGTCTGGAGTTGTGCTTCTTAAAATGTAATATGAATATGAGTCACCTGGGAACCTTGGTAAAACGCATATTGATTCAGGAGGTCTTGATTAGAGTTTGAGATTTTGCATTTCTAATAAGCGACCTGGTAATACCAAAGATGGTTTTTCACAGACCCTGGTCTATGTGGAAAGGGAGAGTATCTTACCGAGTTAGGCAATGGGTGTATTAGATCAGTTTAAGGGCTTGACTGTCCTTAGGTCATGTATCCATCATTGGTCCAATCATCTGCAGCCAGGGCTTGGGGACAGAGTCCTTATTGAATATTTGGGGGTTATCGGAGAGAGAAAGTTCATCAAACACAGGCCTGAGATTGGACAGGGATTCTAAATTATGCCTCCCATAAGCAGTTGTTTTCACCTGAGTATGAGTTGTATTTCAGTATCTTTGTCTACTGGCAATCACTGAAGTTCAAAAGAGAGACACTCTGAGTCTCTGTACTCACCATATTACTGCCTGCTTTAATTCTCAAATATGTAGAAATAATTCCCCCCATTTTCCTAGAGCCTACTGAATAGTGGGGAGAATTGTACTTACCAGTAGTTTCACTAAAAATGTGTCCCTTTTAAAAAAGCAACAACTTTGGTAATTAATATGTGTTAGCAAAGGCTGTGGTTTCAAAATTCTTTTTCTACGTATCATGTAAGAATCAGAAGCTGGAATGTTTAGTGTGTATTCTCCATCCTGAAAATGGAATGATCATCCTAAAATCTACATTTCATCTGATCACAGTCATTGATGATTCACTTCCAGGCTAAAGACCAAGCTCTTTAGGGGTCTTCAGAATCTGATCTCAGCTTATCTGATCTCAGCTATGTCATCTGCCACCATTTCTGCCACATGTCCTAACTATGTTATACCCAATTATATGCCATTACCTATCTCAGAGAACCTTCCAGGCTCTGTGAATTTGTGCCAGCTCTTTCTTCCTAAAATGTGGTTCCATATATATTTATAGCTCATATTTCTGCTTATCTGCTGGTTATTCTACCCATAAATAATGATATAATTCTCTGTTTCAAGTGCTGTCAGTAGCTACCCTAAAATAGTTCTTAGCACAGTATATTTTGCTTATGCATTTGTCTGGTATAAATTATTTTAAATATTGTATCCTCGCAGATGAGCACCATACTTGGTGGCCACTAAGTTAATATTTATTAGATGAATGAAGCAAGTGAAAAATGAAGGAATCACTTGGTCTATAGAGGCAAGTTTGGAAAGGCAGTGGTTTAAGAAGTCCTGGGGAAAATGGGGGAAGAATGAGGCAGATAATAACAGGCAAGCCACAGATTAGCCACACACTTTATATACCCAGGGATTGGACTCACATAAGTATTTCTACCATTTGCTTCTCACTTGACTCTATGCTAGGTTTGTTTGCCTTCAGCAAGTTAGAATGATTTTTAAATCCTGAGTTCACAGCTACTGGAATATTTACTTCTCCTAAATGAAACCATTCTTTTTTTCCTCATCACTCAGGATTCTGGTGCTACAACAGGAGTTGAACTGAAGATCAACACCAAAAGGTGACTCATCGAAATGGCAGGGAAAGTAAATCAAATATCAAATAAAGCCAATTCCTTTACTATCCCTATCTGATTATTGTTCCTTTGAAGATAAAATATTTAATCTATCCTAAAGGTATGGAATGCAGGGGCTCTTACACTGAACAACTTTATTCCAATAGGTTAGATATGCTCATCTTAACACTTTTTAGTGTTTGCCTGGAGAACATTTATGGTCATGAGGTCATTTGGCTGAGCTTTATTGGTTTATATTTACCAGGGAAAAGATATTTATTTTTCTTTGCAGAAGCAACTAAGTGTTTTTCCTGTCTTCTCATGTCACCCCTGATTTTAAGTGATTACCATTTAAACCACCTGATCTGAAATTTTTACATCTATATGCTTCTTCCCTTTGGCACCAGAAGGCATGATGTAAATGCATTTACTATGTACCATGTAGTCTATTATAAAGAATGGCTTATTCTAGTCAGTTCAAAGAAATACTAATAGACATTAGGAGCAAAAGGTAAGACATGAGGAGAGAGAAGAGAGATTATTTCAACAGAACCACCTCCCAACCCCCACAAAAACAGAGAAACAAAAACAGAAACAAAATGGGGAGAGTCAGGGGAATGGAGGGGTGCCCAGAGGAAGTACAACAATCCAATCTCTGCAGTTTCTCCCAGTCTGGGGCAGGGTGGCTGGCCTAGCAGCTAGGGCCACACTTCCTCTCCTCTTGTCTTCCTGGTGGCTCCATGGCTTTGCCTCCATGGTTATTGTAGGGGCAATGTTTTTTGAAGACCATTGACGTGCTGGATATTCATGTAAGTGGAACCCATTGAGTGATCTCTATGGCTCTTTGCATGCTCCATCTTTCCCTGCATGTGGTCCTTGTGGCTCTGGGAGCTATGTATACTGAGTAGCACATATTTTTTTTGTTTAGTTGGTATTGCAGCTATTTGCGTCCAGGACCTTATAGATGTCCCAATAGACCCTATGGAGCTTGTGATCTTCATTCTCCATGTAAAGTATAGTGAGCACCATTTGGCATCTAGAAATTCTTTTATCATTGCCTCTGCAGCCCAAGCCTACCATGTAAAGTTTGAGCATCTCCACTAGGTCTTTGCTTTCAGGTTCATGCAGGATCCTTCTGGTAAACCTGAATTACAGATGTCTCTATAAACTTGAAATTGAACTTGCAGAAGCAGTTACCCTGCTGGCCCTGAGTCCTCTATGGAGTCATATGGAGAATTTCTGATGAGGAAAATTCTGCTGGTTATGCACCTATCAGAACTTCTTGGTGTGGAAGGAGTTTCCTGTTTGGGGCTCCAGTATTGCTGATGTGTGGGCAGAGAGGGAAGCCACAGAGACAGGTTGACAGGGATGTGCTGACATGGCACCTCAACATTAGTGTCTGTGGAGCACCATCCAGAGGCCTGGTTGGGCTGTACCAAGGCTGTCATGGGTTTCTCATGCAGGTGGGGCAAATCCTGCCAACTGCAGCAGAAGCAGTAACCATGGAGACCCCAGGCCTTCACATAGTCCCTTCATATTCTGGATGGAGGCCTGGTCAAGGTTAGCCTCTTCCAAAAGTGAGGAACTGATGCTTTGATTTGTGCAGATGGAAAGGTCATGATTTGTGAATAGAACATGAGTTATCTTCTTCCTCTTCAGAACAGGTAGGTAGGGGGGTGGCAAGTGTGCTCCTGCCCTTCTCTTCTGGTTCCTGGTCCTCCTGAGACTATCCCGAGTATTCTGAGAATTAGAGATGGGAATAGCAGGACCAGCATGTTCACTGAAACCTCACTGGCTATGGCAGAGAGGCTGTATTGTACTATATGGGATGAGGAAGGAATGCTAAAGACTGGGCTTTTGGGTGATGGTATAGCCCTCCAGCTCAGATCTCTTATGTGAAGGAGCAGATGAGTGATCATCACCTCATATTTCTGGTCCATCAGTGAATCCTTGATCTCTTCTTTTATGTAACCCACTTACACCATCAACTCAGTCCTCTAGGGGTCATTTTCATCAGGCAATAACTCCAAATAGGCTTTAGTTCCTCTTCGTGACCTACGTTCATCCATAAATCTGTCATAACTGTCTCAAGAGTGCTTTTCTTGGTGGGATTGAGAATAGGAAATTTCTTGAGCAGGTTTTCATACTTCATGGACAAATAAAAGGGAATATGGCATATTCCACTCAGTACCTGCCCTCCTAGACTTTTGAGATTCTGTGTACCAGAAGGCAGGGATCAGATGAGCACTGTATATCAGATAACCCTCAGGCTCCACACCTCCAGTTGTAGTCCATCATAAGATTGACCTTGGAATAGTTGGGCAGCAGCAAAAGAGGAACTGTTACTGAGGGCATCCAGCTTGTTGTCAAAGGTGAGTTTGTTGCTGAAGTCAATCGATACACTTGATATTCCTGTCGGCATCTAAGAGCAGGTGTTTTGCCTTTAAGGTCTCTACAAACAATTCACTTCTGGCGGCAGTACTATACAGCACACACTTTCTAATGTAATTTACTTGAGGACTTTTTCCCTTTCATTTGCCATGAATCACTAGGTAATCAAATCTCTCTTCCACTAGCATACTCCATGAAGTAGAGTGCTTTCTCAGTCTTGAGCCCCTCAATTTTAAATATGTTGGGATGATTCAAAGCTTTTCAGATTCTGACTTCATAGGTATTTTCTGGAAGCTGACATCATGGCTCCCTCTTTCCCAGTCAAGATGTGCCAGGCCAGCTTCACCTTGGTCAAGTTACCCTTGGGGCTTGTGATGAAGATTTGCCAACATGGGTCTCCTCCTCAACAAAGATAGCTGAAAGGCCCTGCAGTTATGTTGGACTCATTGCTGGACTTTCACTCAAAGTGTCCCAAGGTAGGCTTAAAATTGGAAAAAGCTGGTGATAAGTTTGGTCCAAATCATTTGGAAAGAAAATCATTTCCAAGTCTATTTGACAAACTGATCATTGTAATGGAGTCAAAACACAGTGCCAGACAAAATGTTTTTAAAAATCCTAATGATAAAAGGAATATAAAAGAAATAAAGAAAGGGATGTAGGGAAAAAAACTAAAAGTGAGAAAAATAACAAAGTAAAGAAAAAGAAAAAAATAATAAAAATTAAACAGACAGAAATCCCACCATGCCAATGAGATGTATTTGAAGGAGGAAACAGGTACCTTTGGTCAATATCTCTCAGATCATCAGAAACCAGCTCTTTGAACTAGGAAGACTTCAAACCTCAATAGCAAATACATTTCTGAGGCCCAGCCATGGACTAAACAGGGGTTTAGAAAACAAAACAATGGCTCCTGTAGAGGTCATCGCAAGAAGTGAACCTATAAAGTTAAAGATGATCAACAGTGGCTTTCTCACCTTTTTTTTTTTTACAGCTTCAGTGAGATAGAATTCACACACCATACAGTTCCTATATTTAAAGTATACAATTCAATGATTTTTAGTATATTTACAACCATCACCACATCAGTTTTAAAACTTTTTTATCGCCTGAAATATAAACCCCTGCCCTTTGAGGTATCATCTCCCTTTGAAATCTTATGTCACACACGCTCCCAGGCCTAAGCTGCCACAAATCTACTTTCTATTTCTGCACATTAACCTGATCTGGAGGGACACCAGGGTGGGTCAGTGGCTGAACTTCTGCCTTTGGCTCAGATTGTGATCCTGGGGTCCTGGGATCGAATCCTGCATCAGGTCCCTGTGGGGAGCCTGCTCCTCCCTCTGCTTATGTCTCTACCTCTCTCTTTCTCTCTGTATGTCTCTCATGAATAAATGAAATCTTAAAAAAATAATTTAACCTGGTCTGGACATATCATATGAATGAAATAATATCATATGTGGTCTTTTCTGTCTGCCTTCTTTCGTCATGTTGTCAGGGTTCATTCATACTGTAGCATGTATGAGTACTCTATTGCTTTTTGGTTGAATACCTTCCTTCCTTCCTTCCTTTTCTTCTCCTTCTCCTTCTCCTTCTCTTCTCCTTCTCCTTCTCCTTCTCCTTCTCCTTCTCCTTCTCCTTCTCCTTCTCCTTCTCCTTCTCCTTCTCCTTCTTTCTCCTTCTCCTCTTTCTTTTTAGGAAAAACAGGTCTTTATTATTCCCATTACAAAAGGCAGATCTTTTCAGGATCGGGGAGGGGATTCTGATAGTGATGGGCAGTCCTGCAGGACAACAGTGACCAAGATTCAGAAACATCTTGGAGTTGGAGTTGTACTTGTTGACTGGCTTGGACTTCTTGCTTTAGCACTCTTGGGGACCACAGTCCACATCTCCTTCATATCCTCCAATACCATGTTGCAGTGCCTGCTGAAGGCTCTCCCATGGCCCCAGAGCTTCTAGTTTTTGCTGTAGTTAATGAAAACTTGGGTGTTGAGAACAGAGAGTGCACACATGTTAAACTCTTCCTCCTGCATGTCTGCAGCCCCTCTGGGGTCACCTCACTCTTGAGCTTGTTGAGGAGACTCACAATGGTAGTGGCTGCACCCTCCAGGTCTATGCCATCTCCTCCATGTTGCTTCTGCCTCTGAAGAGATTTCATTCTATGAGTATACTGTATTGGCATCCAAGCATGGATGGGCATTTGGTTTGTTCCACCTTTTGGCGGTTATAAACAATGCTACTATAGTCATTCAAGCACAAGTTTCTGTGGGGCCATATATTCAGCTTTCTCTTGGGTCTGTATCTAACAGTGGAATTACTAGGTCATGTAGTAATTCTATGTTTATGCTTTTGAGGAACTGCCAGGATGTTTTCTAAAGCATTTGAATCATTTCACGTTCCCTCCAGAAGTATGTGAGTTCAAAATTTTCCACATCCTTGTCAACACTTGTTATTATCTGACCTTTTGATCCTAGCTATCCTAGTCAGTGTGAAATGCCAACCCATTCACTCTTCTCTGATGATTAATGATGTCAAGCACACTTTAATGTGTGTGTTGGCCATTTGCACATCTTCCTTGGAAAAATGTCTATTCCGATCTTTTTAAAAGGGTTGTCTTTTTTGTTATTGAATTGTAAGAGTTCTTTATGTATCCTGAATACAAGTTCCTTAACTGATACATGATTTGTGCATAGTTTCTGCCATTCTGTTTTCACTCTTTTGATGATGTCTATTGAAAAACAAGAGTTTAATTTTGGTGAAGTCCATTTAACCTTTTTTTTTTTTTTTCTTTTGGTTTCTTCTAATTACATGATAAATTGTAGCAATTGACTTTTGGATGTTAAACCAAACTTTCATTCCTGGGACAAACTTCCACTTGGGCATAGACTCTAGCTCTTTTCATTTGTTACTAGAATCAGTTTTCTGGTATTTTATTGAAGTTTTTGCATCCATACTCATAAGAAATTAATGGTCTATAATTTTCTTTTTTTGTGATGTCTTTCTCTGGTTTTGGTACCAGGGTAATAATGGCCTTATAAAATGAATGAAAAAAAAAATAAAATAAAATGAATGGTTACTTCTCTTCTATATCTTTGGAAGCATTTGTGAAGAATTTGCTTTAATCTTTCTTTAAATATTAAGAAAATGGAATTCTTCGATGAAGTTATTTGGGTCTAGGCTTTTCTTTGTGGATAGTTTTTGATTACTAAATTAATCTCTTCAGTTACAGATTTATTTAAATCTTCTTAAGTCAGCTATGGTGAGTTGTGTCCTTCTAGGAATTTGTTCATTTCACCTACTGTATCTAATTTATTGGCATACAACTGTTTATAGTTTTGGTTTTACAATATTTTTTATCTTTGTTAGTTTATTTTTTTAAGAGTTTTATTTATTTATTTATGAGAAACAGAGAGAGAGAGAGAGGCAGAGACACAGGCAGAGGGAAAAACAGGCTTCATGCAAGGAGCCTGATGTGGGACTGGAACCCGGGAATCTGGGATCATACCCTGAGCCAAAGGTAGGTGCTCAACCACTGAGCCACTCAGGTGTCCCTATTTTTGTTAGTTTAATAGTAGAATCCTATCTTGCATTTCTTATTCCAATTATTAGAATGTTTGTTCTTTTTTTTCTTAGTATAGATAAAAGTTTGTCAATTTGGGAGACACCCAGGTGGCTCAGTGGTTGAGCAATTGCCTTCAGCTCAGGGCATGATCCCCAGTCCAGGAATCAAGTCCCGCTCCCCTCTTTGAAGGAAGCCTGCTTCTCCCTCTGCCTGTGTCTGCCTCTTTCTATTCTTTCATGAACAAATAAATAAAATCTTTAAAAAAAAGTTTGTCAATTTTGTTGCTCTTCTCAAAGAACCAGTTTTTGGTTTCATTGATATTCTTTTATTTTTATATTCTCCATTTTTATTTTTATTATTTCCACTCTAATTTATTATTGTCTTCTGCTTACTTTAGATTTTGTTCTTCTTTTCCAAGAATTATTGGTTTGATACCTTCTTTCTTAATATTGGCATCTATAGGTATACATTTCCTTATAAGCACTACTTTAGTAGTGCTTTAGTAGTGCTATATCTATCTATTCATTTTCTCTAATCTCAAAGTATTTCTGATTTGCCTTTTGATTTCATCCTGGGCATCATCATTGATTATTTAGAACTATGTAGTCTAATACATGTGTTTGTGTCCTTGCCAAATATTTTCTTGCTCTTCATTTCTAATTCTATTGTATAGAGAAGATATTTCATATTTTGTCATTTCATTTATTGAAGTTTATGGCCTAAGAATATAGTCTATCCTATAGAATATCTCATGTGAACTCGAGAAAAGCATGTATTCTAGTGTAGGGTAGAGTTTTCTCTAGGTGTCAATGAGGACTTGTTAGTTTATAATGCTGTTCTAGTCTTCTTTGTCCTTGTTGATCATTTATGTAGTTGTTCTATCAGTCATTGTTGTGGTACATGGAAGTCTCCAACTATTGCTGAATTATCCACTTCTCCTTTAACTTGTGTCAGTTTTTGCTTCATGTATTTGGATAATATGTTATTGGGTGAATATATGATTATCATCATCATATCTCCCTAATAGATTGACTCTTTTATCATTATAAAATATTCTTTTTAACATCAAGTAACATGTTTTGTTTTAAAGCCTATTTTGTCTACTGTATGTACAATCATTACAGCTTTCTTACAGTTGCTGTTTGCACAATATATTTTTCTCATCCTTTTGCCTTCCATCTGTTTTTATGTTTAAATACAACGTGTGTCTGCTGTAGAAGACGAACTGACTTATTTAGATGGATTAAAGACTGTGAAGGTGCTCTTAGTTCCCCAGCTATGAAGATGGGCTCCCTGAGAAAGTGGCATTAAAGTAAATTTTAGATAGATGTTGAGATAGACATATTAAGTAAAAGATGTAAGGCATAGACAAAGTTTTTGAGGCAATGGAAATATACAGTGCAAAAGCAATGAATTATGAGTGGGTTGAATGAAGATTCATACAGCTAGGACACAGAGAGCAAAGTGGGTGAAATGAAGGTGGCCAGATCTCAGAATGCCACATTAGCAAATTTGTCTAACGGTCATTAAAGGTTTTCAGGAAGTATGTTCTATGATTACATTTTTAGGAAGTCCATTCATGATCACACATGTTTTTGTTTGTTTTTACTGAAGTGTGGATGACACACATGTTATATTAGTTTGAGGTGTACAACACAGTGATTTAAAAGTCTATGTGTTGGAAAGCCTGGGTGGTTCAGCAGCTGAGCATCTGCCTTTGGCTCAGGGCGTGATCCTAGGATCCTGGGATCAAGTCCCGCATCGGGCTCCCCATAGGGAGCCTGCTTCTCCCTCTGCCTGTGTCTCTGCCTCTCCTTCTGTGTCTCTTATGAATAAATAAATAATATCTTTAAAAAAATAAAAAGTCTATGTGTTATGTTATGATCATCATAACTGTAGTGACCACCCGTCAGCATACAATGCTATTACAATACAATTGACTATATTCTCTATGCTGGACTTTTTATCTTTGTCACTTATTCATTCCATAATTGGAAGCCTGTTATCTCTAACTTTCCTTCACCATTTTCCCCATCTGCCCACTCTCTTCCCCTCTGGCAACCAGTCTGTTCTCTGCATTTGTGGGTCTGCTTCTGCTTTTTATTTATTTTTTTATTCACTTGTTTTGCTTTTTAGATTTCACAAATAAGTTAAATCATATGGTATTTGTCTTTCTCTGTTTTCTCATTTTATAATATCCTCTAGGTCCATCCATATTGTCACAAATGGCAAGATCTTAACTTTTCTATGGCTGAGTAATAGTCCACTCGTGTGTGTGTGTGTGTGTGTGTGTGTGTGTGTATGTGTATGTGTATACTACATTTTCTTTACCCATTCATCTATCAATGAACACCCGGTTGCTTCAATGTCTTGGCTATTGATAATTACATATTTTTAAAAGAATGTACTGGCAGGCTCCCTTCAAAACCTGGGGTTGGTTTTGGTGGCCCCAGCAAGCCTTGTCCATGCCCCTGCAGAGGTATCATTATATCCTATTAACTTGTTTCCATTTTGTTTCTTCAATCATCTTGTGAACTCCTTGGAGTAAAGGTCATTCTATATGTATTTCTACATTCCTTCTTCTTTTTTTTTAAATTTAAACTCAATTAGCCAACATATAGTACATCATTAGTTTCAGATATAGTTTTCAATAATTCATCAGTTGTATATAACACCCAGTGCTCATCACATCACATGCCTTCCTTAATGTCCATCACCCAGTTACCCCAAACCCCCATCCACCTCCTCTTCAGCAACCCTCAGTTTGTTTCCCAGAGTTAAGAGTTTCTCAGGGTTTATCTCAAGCTGACCTGTGGTTCAATCATGGCTTCAAGAATTAAGACATAATTAGGAAAAAAAACCTGTCTGTGCATTGATATCCTGTCTGTAAAATTAATATAATAATGCATAGACATTTCCATTTTGATATGTTAGGCCAATTCCTTGCTGTAGACCAGAAGCCTCAATATCATCTGAATGCTTGTTAGTAAAGTAGACTGGTGGCTTCAGTCCTAAGTTACTGAACTGAAATATGCATTATAACAAGATCTCCAGGTGAATTGTACAAATATTTTAAGAAAAACTTATGTTATAGTGCACATGTTAAGAACATAAATGAGTCATCTAAAGAACTAAATATACAAATATATCATCAATGTGAGTGAGGCTTTCTTTGGTACATCTTTTACTTCCACTTTTCACTGTCATCACTGCATGCAGTGATTACTAATGTAGAAGACTGACCATCACTATTCATCAGAAGAAGAGACCACATATAAATTCAAATAAAGGTTGAACTGATCCTCAATAATTAAAGCCAGATTTCAAGAAATCCTTTCTTAGAGTGTTCTGATTTCTCTGAAAGAACTCAAGCCATCTCTCTACATCCCACTTGAGATCATATTGTTTTTTTCTCCCTTGTGTAAAAAAGGTCGATGAATTTTCTGAAGTTTAATATCACACTCAATGCCAATTCACTCCCAAAGCCATATAACTTTCATATAATGTGAAAGCAGAGCTAGAAATTTCAATGATAATCTTGAGGTGATGAATTTATAATCCATTTCTGAAAGCACTTAATTTCCTTCCAGTTAATTGTATCCAATAGTTCTTAGGACATATGAAAGGGGCATAATCATTCACCATTGGTGGTAGTATAAATTGGGACAAATGTTTTTTGGTGGGAGTTTTATAGTATCTATCAAATTAAAATATGCATGTGCTTTTAGCTTGCAATTACGTTTCTACAATTCTATAGAAATGCTTCTAGGACACAAAGATATATACGTAAGAATGATCATAGCAGCATTATTTACAATACTAGAAAATATTGTAAAGATAAATAAGATGAGCTAAGATGAACGTCCATCCACAAAGAGATGACAAATTACCTATGATACATCTGCTTAATGAATTCCTATCATTTTGCTCATCCAGATAAACTTTTTCCTTGCCTTTTTTTTTTTTTTAGAGATATGAAGAGAACATCAATACTTTCTGAAACTACATCCAGTTCTTGCCCCGAACTATATGGTTAAAATGTAGATTAGCATATTTGTAATTATCATATCCTGTAAGCCGCTGTTGAACATTTCAGGCTTGGGTACCTGAACAGATAAAATTGTATAGTCTTGCATATAGTTGGTTGCTCCAGAGATGGATACCTAATCAATCTGAATCATGCCACAGATTTTTTTGAAGTGGAACTGATACCTTCTCTAAGTTTCTCCCTAATATTCTATTTGAGAAGTATTGGTGGCCACATTTCCCATCCTATAGATAATATTCACTTTTCAATGATAGAAACAATGAGATTCTTTGACAATCTTGGAGAATCTGAAATTAGAGAGAGTTCTAGGAGATACTGAGACCAAATTCCACCATTTTGATCTTGTGGTTTAATTATTCAATCCTTCCTTAGAATACATGAATCAATAATTTCCCTCCAACTGAAATAGAGCAAATTGAGTTTATGTTTTGATATTATATTGGTGTGTAAAAAGACAAGTCTCATAATGATATGAGTAGTCTGATATAATTTTTATAAAACTTAAAAATTTACGTGTATATGAATATAAAAATTATCATAGAGGATACACACCAAAGTGTTAATGGTGATTTATCCTTAAAGTAGTGGGCAATGGGAGAAGGAAACTCTTTTGCTTTTATAATGATACTTTTTATTTAATTAAAAATTTAACAGCTACATCTATTAAAATTGTTTGAAAATAGCTTTCAAAGCCCATAAACTAAAAACTTCTAGGAAGAACATATAAAGAAAAACAAACGAGTGCTTTGCAACTACTCACTTTCAAACATTCTGATACCAAGTTACACCTGCATTGACTGGTTCCATAGTGAAGCCAGTGGAGAATCATGATTGCTTCTGATAGAAAGCCAGAGTTGCACGGTGACTTCCCAACTCACAAATGCCTAATTTATGAACACCTGCCACATAAGAGAAAGGTTACCGGCCCAAGCTAACTTGCCAGGGGGCAGCATCGCAGAGTGAAAAATAGTTGAGCTTGGCATTTTGAGTTTTGCTCCTCTAATTATTAGCTATGGAATATCAGGTGGATTATTTAGTCTTTCTGCACTCAGTTCCTCATCAATAAAATGTGCTAACAATGATTCTTAACTCCTACAATTACTCTGAAGTTTAGTAGCAATAATACCTGACAAGGCCTGGCACATACGATGCACTCTACCTATGCAGGTGTTAGCCATCAGTATTATTAAAGGGGTAGCTTGTCCTCTAGGTGCTCAAGATTTTACTACATCACTGTATTCTTTCTCTAATGGCAAGCTTGGTATCTGTTACCGGGTACAGACAGCAAATCCCTTGGAGTAAAGATTTTCCTGTCATGGTGACAAATTTCAACATGTCAGAATCAATTTCCTCAGAATTAATTCTTCTCCCAATATCTGCACATCATTTATTGGAGCAAAACTACCCTTATGTTTATTAAGTTCCCAACAATAAAAACAGAAAGCTTGGTCTACTTAATCTATGCTATCTCAAAAATTCTAAGATGCATGTTTTTTTTTTTTTTTAACATAGTACAAATTCCTGAAGTCTGATATCCCTTGCAGTAGATGGAGTGTCTCAACATGCACCAGCTAGGCACTGCTACTAGTATTGGAGCTACTAGTATTACAGGTTGTTATTGCCTGATACTAACATTGTTAGTACTAACTAGTACTAACTACTACATCTAGTACTACTACCAGTGTAGTCACTATATCTACTAAAGTAGATGGAGTGTCTCGGCATGCACCCACCAGGCACTGCTGCTAGCCAGGAGCTACAAGTACTATAGGTTGTTATTACCTGACATGTGCACGCTCCGCTGTAGCCGAGCATGGTGGCTTTAACTATGTATTATTTGCATTGTTAGCACTAGCTGTGTTGGATTTAGTTGCCATTTAAAATATCCTCAAAAATAATCTTCTAAAAAAATAAAAATAATAATCTTCTGGGGCCAAGCAGAGAAACAGAGATATCGTGTATTCAGAAAGTTATAGAACACCCTGATCCATATCGAATCTCTACATCTAAATACATTTAGAACAAAATTTCTATGTGAGAAAGCAAGTGTCGAAAGTTGACTACATTTCTTTCTTCCTCAGTAGTTCATAAAATAATGGTACTATAATAGAAGGTTAACTTAGATTCCTATACATATAGTAATTCACATCAAGAAATATGTGGGCCTCTCCACCCTCAGGGTTTCTTATTTTGCTCTCGCCAATGGTCCTGCAATACAGTATCGACTGACCATATGCCATGTGCCAGGCTTAGCGGTGGGTACTACTTTTCTTCTGATAGAGGTCAAAGCCTCTCCTACCATACTTTGTCCAACACAAAGACCTTTCTCCTATCACCATTTTCAGTGGCTGTAATTGTAACATTGAGAAAATTAGCATATCTGACTCCATTTTGCTTCTATTTCCATGGTGGCTGTGACCTACAGCTTAGAAACTTCTGCTTAGCCCTGCAGGTAGGCATGCTAATCCCTGAAGAAATTTTGCTCTACAGTTGAGACTTGCAAAAACTGCTTTCTTACCAGGAACTAATCTCACCTAAGGTGATAAGGAAGTACTGCAGAAATGACTATGCTACGTTTAAGATTTGCAGGAATGATATGACCAGATTAATTTACCCAGGACAAAAGGTTACATGACCTTCTTTGCTGTCTACAAACATCAGTCACCTTTTCACTCCAAATTGCTTCCACTTCCCCACTTTGCTAACATGAGAGAAACTCAAATTTCATGCTGGGGGATGGGGTGGGGGGATGGGTCTTTGGGACAATGGTCTACCATCTATCTGCTCAGTGAGCTGGCTTTACACAAACAAAGTCACTTTCCTACCCTTTTCCTACCCCTGGCTCTTGGCTTCTTGGCCTGTCCTGTGGCGAGCAGAATTAAGTTCGGTTGGTTTCATCATAATCCCTCGACTCTTCCCACTATTATGAGCAAAAGGATTTAGTTACTAAGTTGGAATCGGCTTTTGATACAGAGGCCTTTACAAGTACATCTTGCCACTGAGGTAGAAGAGTTGATTTCTGAGGAGTAATGCCTTTACTCATAGAAAGGATGTTACTTATTAAGAGTTAGAAACTTCATCCAGTCCTCAGATGTCTGTTAAACTCACGACATAGATGCAGTAGTGCGATTATATCCATTGGGGCAGGGGCATCCTGGTAGGAGGCAGAGGAAAGAATCGGACAACACTGCCCTGTGGCAGTTGTTGCTGAGAAGGGGAGTACACGCAGAACGGCTCAGAGAGTTGCCATAGCTTCATGGTTCTGCTAAGAAACCAGAGTTGGGAGTCCAGAAATTTGGGTCATTGTGGAGGAAAGTGGGAGTCTTCAGGGAGAAACAGAGAGATATTCTCATTGGACAACTCATTATCATGGAAGAAGAAACCAATAATTTCTAAGAGATAAATCTTGAAGACAAATGTAGCTCCCAGGAGATGAAACTCTTCCATGGAGGATGTTTCTCTTCCATGGAGAAACATCTCCCCACATTCCCAACTCAAAAACACTTCTGTGCACCTTTAGCTCAGGGATTACTTTTAGTGGTGTTTTTAGCATAATCACATTATGAAAGGTAGCTACATGGGCGTGAGACCCACTGAAGGCACTAGAGTGTCATGCCACCGCCTCCTGCTCACTCCTAGACATAATCTCTTAGAGTGAAATGTCAGATGGGACCAACATTTGCTATTTAAAAAGTTTCTCTTTATTGCTGTCTTATTCTAACTTCCCCCTTAATGTTTAGTTGAATTTCCACAGTTAAATGCACCTTCACTATAATCCAATTAAGGCAGCATTTCTAAACCAGAGCCCTTGAGACATCACGGGAGGATACATTGCCTACCTGTAGTACCACTGGTAGTCTTATTCCCTGCCACATTGTGGATTAATGAGGTATTTATGGAGAAAACATTGGAGCTATTTACCATGCACAGCATTGTGCTTTTGAGAAAATATGACTTAAGTTTCACAGAATTCATAACTCAACTTTGTGATTGATCCTTATTTTAAAGTGAGTTCGACCTATGTGAAAACAGGACACTTGGGGAAGCTCAAGAAGCCTACTGACTTCACGTTCGGGGACATCTGAAAATAGATTCAACTTCTTGAATTTCCTACATTTGTGTCAGGCCCTTCCTCTCACACTAAAATTTTGTGTTTCCCCATTCCTATTTTTTCTATCACCCAACACCTACCAAAAATTTTTATAATACCTATGATTTTACATAAAATTAAGTTTCAAATTTTATTTGTGGCTTAACAAATAAATGGATGAGTAAGTGAATAAACAATGAACTGAAAATTTGATTCTCTGACAATCTAAAATCCAGTCTTTTAGTTCTAAGCACTGACAGAGTTATAATGACCCAATTTTGGTCAGCAGGTGACATTCCTTCTCCCTTCATCTCTTTGAAATACACAGCCATACCCCACCAGCTTCCCAGGACTCCTCCTTCCTAAAGCTTTGTCTCCAGAAAACTGAAATCAGGGCACCTTGTGTCATTGGCTTTTGGATGAACATAACTTTGCATCTTTCCCTAGAAAAAGAAGACATGGGGCATGAGTGAATCTGACAAAATCAGCATCTCTCTTCCCCTTCTCTCTTTTTCTGCCTCCCGCACTTCTGTCTTTCATCTTTCTCCTAATTCCTCAATATGGTCCCGGATCCTGCTGTGACTTTTCAACTATAGCCTCATTATCTCTTACTCATTTTTCTTAAAGATTTTATTTATTTATTTATGAGAGAGAGAGAGAGAGAGAGAGAGGCAGGCTCCATGAATGCTCCTGATGTGGGACTTGATCCCCAGACCCTTCGATCAGCTCTCAAGCCAAAGGCAGCCGCTCAACCACTGAGCCACCCAGCGTCCCTATTTCTTACTCATTAAATCACACACCTTTCTGACAACTTCTCCCCTGAATTCTGTGGATGTCCTTTAGATCCTCCTAAATCTCTTGGCTACATTTCAATATCTATTTATATTATATTCTGTGTTACAAATGAACTTGCCCTTAGGCTATTAAAGCACAGTAAGCCTTTGCTATTCACTTGACTGCTTATTGTTATTCAACTATTTTCACTTCCCTGGTGGGATGGCCCAACTCCTAAGGGGAAGGCACTGCCTGGGGACAGCTGCTTAACAGATAATGTCCAACACAAACCAATTTTACTTTAGGCTTCAGATAAAGAGACTAGTAGTTGAAATAAATGGACATATGTCAAATGGACATATGGACAAATGTCCATTTTGTGATAAGTCACACATCTACACACATAGTTTGATTTTATCATCACCACGATCCTATACTTTTGATACTATTATCTCACTTTACAGAGTGTGAATTTAAGCCCTGAGAGATGTCTTCTACACAGGCGGCAGATCTCAAACTTAGCAGGGTAGGGTCAGATTTCAACCCTCTCCAGGTCCACTTTACTTTGCTCATTTTCAAGACAAACCTCTGCCTCAGATACATACATCATTACCTAGTTCCAGAACATTATATTCTCATGCCAAATGGAAACACTGGGCCCATTCAGTATATTGTGGAGGCCGAGAAAAATTAAGGCCATTCCACCTCAAGTTTAGCATTAGCACAAGTACAGCCATCTTAGGTCCCTGGGAATAAGAGCTGAACTTTACAGGAAAAACTGCATAATGTCCTAGGCAGGGAATCCCATATCAGATCTTAAGAAACTCCCCCATCCTTTCCCCCATATTGGGGGGAAGGAATGGAATTGGAAAAAAAAATTGGAATGGAATTTTTCCATTGGAATGGAAAAAAAAATCCTCCACCCTTTCTGAAGATCCCCTAGACCAGCCCATAAAAAACCCAGCTGTAACCCACTTTGGGGTCCAAGTCCCTGTTTCGCTGTGTTAGGTATACTTGGACCCAGGCTCGAGCTCGTAAATAAACCCTCGTGTACTTGCATCGGTGTTGGCTCCTTGGTGGTTTCTCAGATTCACAATCTCGGGCACAACATATATATGCTGTGAAACTAATGCAACCCTATACCTACTTAGTAGTGATTTGCCATAGCAGGGTTGGTTGCACATTGTTAATATAATTAATGCCTTGAAATGTACTTCAAAATGGCTAAAATGGTAGATTGTATATTATTTATATTCACTACAGCAAAAAAAAAAAAAAATACACACCACACACTCTCGCACACACATATTTAAAGTCTTCTACTTCCCACTTTTTCTCACAAATCCCTTTCCTTAAAGGTTATGTCAACTATTACAGAGTCCAGGATAAAGTCCCTAAGCTGGTTTCATTAAGTTAAAATATTGTGTACTATGTTTTTTATTATCTCTATCATGACTTTTCCTGGTCATATATAGATTTTTATGGCACATGGACAGGGATCGTATTATCACTTATCAAAAACAGGGGGACTGCAATGAGTTTTAAAACATTAAAGTTTTCCTACTATAGGAATGCTGTTCCTCAGAGAGAGATGCACCATTTGCACAAAGAATTTCCTGGTATTTTATTTGGTCTGTTGGATATAAAATGAATCTTGGGGCTTTCACTTGAGTTACCACTTGACAAGTCCTTGATATGATGTTGATGACTTCCAAATCTCTTTCCAGCCCACATCTCCCTCTTGAGCACTAGACCATATATCCAACTGCTTACTGGACATCACCTTGATGTCCCTCAGACACCTGAAACTTAACTTGTCCAAAGCTATACTCATTATTTTGCACTCTCAGAACCTGCTGCTTCAGTATTTTTTATTTCACTGGAAGATGTAACTATCCACTCAGATGTCCAAACAAGACATCTAAGCATCATTCTCAAATTTTTCATCCCCATCCATATTTTATCAATCATCACATTCTTTAGAGTCTATTATAGTTGGTCTTGAGGACTGTTCCAAAGGATTAGCTTCCACACACCTACACATGCATGTTCAAAGTAAGCCTTCCATTTGGATTGCTCAGTACAATACATTCAGCTATCCATTTGCTCTGATAAATTGATCTCTGCAGTCACAGAAGTGGCCTTGCATTTCAGGCCAAAAGAAAAGTTGTGAATATAAATCAGTGGAAGATAAAAAAAAAATGCATCATTTCTCTGGAGCCTTTACTACAAATTTTAATTCTCTGATTTTGTTGCTGTTGTTCTTGCAAGGTTAGTGAATGTTTATTTTGTTTTTTTTTTTTTAAAGATTTATTTATTTATGATAGACATAGAGAGAGAGAGAGGCAGAGACACATGAGGAGGGATAGACAGGCTCCATGCCGGGAGCCCGATGTGGGACTCGATCCCGGGACTCCAGGATCGCGCCCTGGGCCAAAGGCAGGCACTAAACCGCTGAGCCACCCAGGGATCCCCATGTCAGTGAATGTTTAAATGGAAGTAGCCAACTTGATGCTCTTTCTGCCTTTGATCAGGCCTAGACAGATTGTCTCCCCTAGACTCTCTTGCTCATCTCCTTTTGGAGAAGCAATTTTACATCACATGGAGATATTATTTCAAAGTATAAACAGATGTATTTATATGATATTACATCTTCTTTTACCCATAGGCTAAAGGGCCATTCCCTGCCTTCTCTAAGCTTAGGCAAGATACTCAGAAAATCCAGGATATGAGAGCATCAAAATCGTGGCTTTTCCATTGCAAAACCTGTGGTCTAGAAGCATTTGTAAGAATACAGGATTTTTTCCCCAAGACTTGCAAATTATCTTTGAGAACTTCTAATTCACGTATGTGAAAGATAGCCTTTCCCTCGTTGTCTAATGGAAAATCATCCAAAAATAAGAAAGTTAATAAGAAATAGCAATTGAACAATAACTTCCAAAAATTTTGACATCTGTGGAAAGGATATACAACCAGTTCTCAACTTCTGGCCTGTCTCCATTTGCTAATGAAGATACAGAAATTGTGTAAGTTAGGTAACTAAGGAAAAAGGTTAAAATAGGACCTATTTTTAAAGATATTATTCAAGAAAACTTTCCAGAAACAAGGTCTTAATATAGAGAATTCAATATATTCTGTGTCCTATTTCCATAGGAATACATTTAGCAGGGTAGGATTAGAATACATTTCTATGGAAATAGGACACAGAATATCAACACAAATAAGTATCTTACTACATCCAGCTTTGGACAGAAAAATATCAGGTCACTTAAAAGCAGAAAAATAATGTTGACCTCAGGCTTCTCCACAACCATATTCAATGCTAAATGACAACTGAACACTTAGAAATTCTCAAAAAAAAAAAAAAAAAAAAAAAAGTCTGACTCCAGAATTGTATGCACAGTCATTCAAACATAAAGGAAACAGATAACGTTTAGAATGTGCAAAATTCCAGAAATATTACTTTTAGCCCCCTTCTAAATAAGTCACTGGAAGATGTATTTCGGCTGACCAAGAAAATAAAGCAAAAATAATGGCAAAAAAGACAGGTAGAGAGCATTAATACATTCAACTATAGAATTAATAGCTTTAAAATGTAGAATTAATGTTTGCCAAAGAAAATGGAATGTTATAAAATACTGACAGTGTAAATATAATAAAACTAACATTAGTTTGGAATGTTTTAGCCATTATTTCTTCAAAAATTATTTTCTGTCCACCCTTTCTCTCCTCGCCTTCAGGGATTCCTATAACACATATTACGACTTCTGTGATTTCTCCCAACTGATATTCTGTTCATTTCAAACTTTTTCTTGTATTTCATTGTAGACAGTTTCTATTGCCATTTTTCTTCATTGCTCTTCCTTTTGCTTTTTTTCCTTCCTTCTCCTTTTAATGAATCCAGTGTGTTTCTCATCTACATTGTAGTTCTCATTTCTGTAAGCTCTATTTCAGTTTTTGTTTTATTTCCTATATCATTACTTAATTCTTTGAACATAAAACATACAATCATAAAAAATTGTTTTAAAGCCTTTGTCTTCAAATTCTAACATTTGGGTTAGTTCGGAGTCCATTGGAATGAATTGTTCTCATTTTGGATTACATTTGCCTGCTTCTTTTTACGCCAGGTAAATGTTTTCCCTATATAAATTATATTTATTATTTTAAGTTATATAAGATTTTATTTGAAATCAGAAAGATGATTTGTATAAAATAGAATATAAGGGAGGCATAAAGAATAATATTTCTGGCAATGTCAGATATTATATTTATATATTTTAAAATAGCCTGAATATACCAATAGCCATTCTGAAAGTAAGCTGGCCATTAAAGACATAATTTCATAAATTAAAAAACCTCATAGTCCTAAACTATTAGAGACATTTGTGATACTTAAATCATAATCTTATATGCATACAGTTCAACTTTTGGCCCTTGTCATAATTTCATGTCAAATTACTTTTCACTTTCTGTAGTAAACATTGAACCACTGACTCTTAGAATTCTAGAGTGACAAGATAATACTTGGAAGTCATTTATGGTTGATTATTAATTTGCCTCACAGGAATCTCTAGCTCAAGTAAAAACTATATTGTTTCTGTGTTTATTTATTCTACACAACTTTATCACATGTGTAGGCTCACATATCTATCATGACAATCAAGATACTGAACAGTTCTACACCACAAGGATATGCTGCATTGCCCTTTTATAATTACCCCTACTTGCCTCCCTCTCCATTGTCTCTAAACCCTGGTAACCTTTAATCTGTTCCCCATTTAAAAAATATTTCCAATTGTGCATGGAAGGAGTTTGGAAACTAACACTCCATCACAACAAGCAAGTAAAAAGCCAAACAAAAATCCACTACTCTTCTAGGTTCTTTTTTTTTTTTTTTTCTCTTCTAGGTTCTTTAAGAGAGAAGAATACAGGGAAACCTGCTGCCACCAAAATTGGAGAGATAGACAGGTGAATACAGGGAGTCATGACCTATCTGAGCATAGACTCATTAGCAGCAACTGCTGTGGGAATCAGTGCCGGGGTAGAAAACCTGAGCTGTAATTGAAAAATTGCTGCAGGCAATGTGAACAACTCTGAGAGTTAAAAACTCCAGGGTGACCCATTCATAGTGGGACTTCTACAGTATTGTGAGATTTACATCTAGAAGCTAGACAAGATTCCTACAGTAAATATCAGAGAAAAAAATCCACCTCCCCCCTTGCTCCTATAAGGGGAGAGCAAAAGGAATTATTTTGAATAATTCATGAATAGGTCTGTCCTGAGAGCCTTACTGGATGGGATATCATCAGAGCCTAACTGACCTGAAAATGGAAATGCCAAACTCCAGGCCACTCTAGACATCTTGTCTCACCTCAGGTGTGTGTGGGAGAAACCTAGGAAACTTTTGTGAGGTTAACAGCGCAGAAATATAGGCTCACTAATACTGAGACCTAATTATAGAACTATAGGTCACTTCCCTTCTGCCCACACTTCACCAACATAATACTAAAGGTCTATTTGCAATAATCCTTTTTACCCAACACTTCATCTCCAGCTATCAGGAAACAAATACAAAGTATATCAAAAGACAAAAACAAAAAACATGATTTGGAGAGACAGAGCAAGCATCAGAACCAGATATAGAAGGGATAGTACAATTATCAGACTTGGAATTTAAAACAGCTATGATTAATATACTAAGGGCTCTAATGGATAAAACAGACAGCATGCATGAACACATGGGCGATGTAAGTAGAGAAATGGAAATACTAAAAAAAACATTCAAGGCCAGCCGGGGTGGCTTGGCAGTTTAGCGCCACCTTCAGCCCAGGGCATGATCCTGGAGTCCCGGGATCGAGTCCCATGTTGGGCTCCCTGCATGGAGTCTGCTTCTCCCTCTGCCTGTGTCTCTGCCTCTCTCTCTGTGTATCTCTCATGAATAAATAAATGAAATTAAAAAAAAAAAGCCTTTGTTATCTTTAAAAAAAATTTAAGAAGAAATGCTAGAGATAAAAAAAGACAACGACACTCTAACAGAAATCAAGAATATCTTTGATGGATTTATTACAAGACAGGATATGGCTCAGGAAAGAATCTCTGAGCTAGAGGATAAATCATTAGAATCCTTAAAAGCCAAAAAGCAAAGGTAAGACTTGAAAAAAAAAAAAGCAGACTATCTAAGGATTGTGAGACTTACAGACTTCAAAAGGTGTAACATACATATAATGGGAATATCAGAGGGAAAAAAAGGAAAAGAGGAAGAGAAAATATTTGGAATAATAATGACAGACTTTCTGCAAAATTAATGTCAGACACTAAATCATAGATCCAAGAAATTTAGAGAACACCAAGCAAGATAAATATCAATAAAATTATACCTAGGCATAAAATTTACAAACTACAGAAAAATCAAAGACAAAGAAAAATCTTGAAAGAAGCCAGACAATGAAAATACAATACTGTAACTATGGAGGAAAAAAGATAAGCATTCTATCTGATTCTCAGAAATCATGCAAGCAAGAAGAGAAGTGAAATACTTAAAGTGTTAACATGCAAATTAATGCTCTCTCTTTCCCTTGAGGGAGAAATCATGGGCTGAGATCTCTCTTTGCACTGAATAGTGCCATTTGCCCCCCCCCCAACCCCCCCCCCGGCCAGTGGAGTGCTAGAAGTTCTCTTCTGGAGACCCGGACATCACAAAGGCTTTCTCATCCATGAGTGATTGTCTACATCAATGTTTTCCAGGGCTTCCAGACCATCCTTGAAAGGGTAAAAGAACCAGTTCATGAACTACTGCAGGGTCCACAACTAAGACAAGATCTGTATAGCTACTATCCAATGTATATGTAGGTGGGTCTCTCAGCATATGGTACTGGATCCCACAGTTCTCATAATGGCAGCTTCATTCATGGATGATGCCAAACTATTATTGTTGAGAGGGGATACAAACAAGGGAAATCATATCCAGCCATGTTGTTGACATCACTCCAAAAATAAAATCTGAATAAAAATGAAAACTATACCTAGGTGTAGAGAAAAATAATATTTTAATGTGCTCATTTTTTACTTATTTAAATACATATGAAAACTCCAGAACAAAGTATTGGTGGGGTAAGTGGCTATGCAATATTGCAAGGTTTCTCCAGTTTATTTGAACTGGTGCCATAGTATATCTATTAAATTGAAAAGTTTATTATATTAACATTGATGTCAATTGTTAGGAAAATAATGCCAAAAAAGGCAAATCTAAAATGCCAACAAATACTTTAAATTGGAATTCTAGAAAATATTTAAATAAACCAAGAGAAACTAAGCAATGGTGAATGGGGAGAGAAAAATGTCTGGCAACAAAGAGAAATCAAAGAATAAAATGGTATAACTAAATCCAATTATATCTATAACTATTTTAAATGTTACTGGACTATACAGACAAAAAATACAGAGATTTCGTCAAATTGGTAAAAAAAAAAAAGCATTATATCTTGCATACAACAAACACTTCTTAAGTATAAAAACAAATATAGGTTGAACATAAATAATGAAGAGACCTCATGCAAAGTGTAAGCATAAGCCAAGAATTGCTATATCAGTGTCAGATAAAATACATTTTAAATGAAAATATTTGAATAAGATGAAGAGGGTTATTTTGTAATCATTGAAAAGTCAACTCAAGAAGACAAAAATTATATTTTTAAAAGCACAGGAATAAAAAATTGATGTAATTAAAAGAAGTAGATTATTCTGTAGTTATTTTTGAAGATTTTCACACTCCTTTCTTTTAATTGATAGAACAACTAGATAAAATATCAGAAAAGATATAGCTGACATAAATGAGATATTAAAGAAAGAATAGGTATTAAGGCATAAAAATGGAGATATATAAAATTCTCCTTACTGGTAGGTAATATTGTTTACATAGAGAAATCTAAGAAATTTGCAAAACAATTACTTGATTACTGAATTTAAGAAACATCACAATATGGGATGCCTGGGCGGCTCAGCGGTTGAGCATCTGCCTTTGGCTCAGGGCGTGATCCTGGGATACGAGATCGAGTCCCACATTGGGCTTCCTGCATGGAGCCTGCCTCTCCCTCTGCCTGTATCTTTGTTTCTCTCTCTCTGTGTCTTTCATGAATAAATAAATAAAATCCTTTTTTAAAAAAAGAAACATTACCATATACAAAATTCATGTACAAAAATATACATCTGTCCTTATATATTACTAGTAAAGAAATGTAAAATAAACTAAAATGTTCATTCTTTTCATATATCACCAATTGTCTACACTTTGACTTTTATCTCACTGTATCATAAAAATTAAAATGTATACAAGATCAAATGCATGAGTTAAATTCATGAAGTTTTTAGAAAACAAAATAGAAGGCTACATTCATGACTTGGGGGCATGCCAATATTTCTTAGGTCACACAATGAAAAAAAATTAAAATTATCAACTATATTCCACTAAAATATACAACTTCTGTTTATGAAAAGACCCTTAAGAAAACGAACACATGAATCAGAGACTAGAAAATAAATTCACAAAAATATATCTGACAAAAGATTGGTATCTAACATTTATAAATAACTCATGCAACTAAATATTTTATATATTAAAGGTTCAATTGAGTAACAAGTAAAATATTTAAAGGGAGCTCACAAAGCAAGGTATGTGAGTAACCAATAATCATATCAAAACATTTTCAATACTTTTATTCATCATGGAAATACAAATCAAAACCACAGTGAGATCCACTACACATCCACTACAATATTTAAAATTAAAATGGATAGTAAGGATGTGGAAGATTCAGAACTCCCATACTCTGCTCGTCTTAGTGTGAAATGACAGAGAGCCAAAACTTACACGCGAGAAAGGCCAAAAGGAACAAATCACAGACTCTAGGAAAAGTTAATGAGGGTGTGGTACAATGCAGCTTTCACCTATTTTTGGTGGGCTTGTCACTTAGTATAACCAGTTGGAAAAACAAAAGCTAAATTAATATGTGCCCTATAACCTAGATATTTCTCTCTTAAGGATAGGCACATATATCCAGGAAAAGATGTGTACAAAAAGGCACACAGCAGTAATAGTGAAAATAGTTAACAAATGCACACACTCAAATGCCCACTAACAAGAGAAAGGGAAAAGCTATAAAAAAAAAAAAAAAAAAAAAAAACAGAAATTAAAATTAATGAATTGTATACAACTATACACAATTTCATAGATGAATCCCTAAAACAACATTGAGTAAAATATGGAAATGAAAGAACACATATAATATACTAAAGCTTAGCAAGACTATAGAGCAACCTATGCTGTTAGAAGTTAGACGGTTGTCACATTTGAGAGTTGGTGAAAGTTGGTAGAGGAAATACTTGGAAAGCAAGCAATATCCTATTTCTTTGATTGCTTATTAAACCAGTAGGCTCTTTTGTGGGATATTATCAAGCTCTATACCTAAACTTTGTGCACCTTTCTGAAGGTATGTTTCATCTCCGTAAAATCTTACTTTAGAGAAAAGCATTGGGAATCATATTAGCAAAGGAGTGGGATTGGCAGCCTTAGGGTCTCATCCCCCCACAGAAACATCACTAAAATAAAAAGATCCAGTAAAGTTCAACAGCTGATTAGAGGAGGCAGACAAAAGATGCAGTGAATTTGAAGATAGGACAATCGAAATTATTGTGTTTGAGGAACAGAAAGAAAAAAGAACGAAGAAAAGTGAACAGATCCTAAGGGATCTGTGTCCTACTGGAAAGTGGAACCACACATGCAGTGTTAGAGAGAGTATCTAAAATAATGACCGGAAACATTTTAAATTTGATGAAATACAAAGATCTACAAATCCAAGAAAACCAATGAATGTCAAATATGATCATCTCAAAGACAGTCCTATCGAGACACACTAGGTAAAGCCAAAGACAGCAAGAGAATCTTAAAAGCAACAAGAGAAAAAGCTGCAACTTGTCAAGCGCAAGAGATCCTCAGTAAAACTAATACCCAGTTTTCCTCATCAGAAGTTATGGAGACAGGAAGGCAGTATGATGATATATTTAAAGTATTGAGAAAAAATTATCAAGAAATAGTTCTATATCTAGCCAATCTATGCTCCAAGAATGAAGGAAAAATTAAAACATATGTAGGCAAAAATGAAATAGGGGTGCCTGGGTGGCTCAGTTGGTTAAACATGTGCCTTCAGCTCAGGTCATGATCTCAGACTCCTGAGATTGAGCCCAGCATTGGGCTCTCTGCTCAGCAGGGAGTCTATTTATCCTTCTCCCTCTCCCTCTGTGCTCTCTCCCTCTTTCTCTTAAATAAAGTTTTTTTTATTTATTTATTTTTTTAAGGAATAAATAAAAAGCTACGGAAGTTCATTACCACTAACCTTGCCTTATAAGAAATCCTAAAGGAGGTCCTTCAGGTTGAAATGAAAGCAGACAAGACTGGAAACCATATGAAGAAATAAAAATCCCCAGTAAAGTTTAATACCTGGGAATATATAAAAGCTCATATTGCTCTATTGTTTATAACTCTATTTTTTTCCAACATGATCTAAAAAGCAAATGCATAAAATCTATTTTATGTGTACTCATGTGATTGAGCATACAATGTACAAACAGGCATTTATCTAGAGAAGATGTACAAACAGACAACACAAGGAAAGATACTAAACCTCAATAATCCTTAGAAAAATGCAAATTAATATCACAGTGAGATTTCACTCCACACCCTTGGATAGTTAGAATTTTAAAAAAATAGTAATAAGTGTTGATGAGGATGTCGGCTAATCTCCAAAGGAGAAAAGTCAAACCCCATGGAGTAGAAGTGAAGGAATGGCCAGATACTATCAGCTGTAAAAAATCAGGCAATGAAATTTGGACCGTGAAGGTCTACGAACACAGACCCACAGTTCTGTTCTTTTCTCCTTATGTTATAAAGACTGATTTAAGCCTTTAACACCTCATGCCTGAAATGTTGCCAGCATCCTCCTGCTCTCCCTGCTGCCAGGCTTCGCTCCTTCCATTCTCTTTGACATTGCATCAAGAAGAACCTCTCTAAAAAAACAGGTCTGACCATGTCACACCCATTCATATCACCCTGAAACAAGAGGAGCACAGAAACCACCATGTGGTTGGGACTTGATAAATGAGCTGAGGGAATTAAATAAGAGATTCAGTTTTCACCTCGGGGACTCAGAGACAGCTGTGGAGAGATGGTGTGGTGCTGATGGAGGAGCAGGGCAGCTGAGAAGAGACAGTTCTCCAGGCTCTGGGTGAGGTCCTTGAGGAAGGTCAGGGAAGATGCATGTATTTCCATGGGACCTGGCTGTGACCCTACAGGGCCTGTGAGATTTAGCAGGCAGGTGGGAGCAGCAGTGTGGCTGGCTTTCCAGGGTCTTCACTGCTAGGAAGAGAAAGGTAAGTCGAGCCTTTTCGATGAAGACTCTTAGGCCTCAGCTAATTCTCTGCAAAGCCTGACCCCTGGCTGCTCCCTCCCTGCCCTCCCCGCCTAGAACTCACCCGGACTCACCCTCTGCTCCTTCTCCGTGCTCCTGCCTCCACCTCTGTGGCAATAGGCTTCAGCCAGCTTCTTGCCACCATAGGACACGGGCTCCCAAAATTATTTTTCAGGTTGCCTTGGACTTCCCTGAGCTTGGGTTTTTCTCCTTAGCAGGCTAGCACACAGGGAAAAATTAAAAAAAAAAAAAAAAAAAAAAAAAAAGATCACTGGCCTGTAGAAAGATCTGTATTCTAATCATGACTCTTCTACTCATAGATACGTGACCCTGGGCAAATTACTTAACCTCTCTGAGCCATCTGTGAAATGCCGATTATAATTCTTATCTTAGAGAGATGCCGTGAGGGTAAAATAAAATGTTTAAGCCTCTAGTTCTTAGATGCTTCCCAAAGGGTAACTCGTCTTCCCACTCCAGGCTCCAGGCCCAAGCAGGTCAGATTTGGAACCCTACCTTCCCTCTCACCCCAGCCCTCAATTAGGACAGCTTAATGAATTCTCCACTGTGATCATTACTAACTCCTGGCTTGTGGCTCAGAGGCCAGGAGGAAGCATTATGCAGCAAGGCTTCGAGGTTCTTTTTTAAACTTAAACTAGGCTCATTGGGGAGGCTAAAAGCTAAAGATTTGACCTGGTCTGGCTTTTGAGCTGATTCACATTAAAACTGCCTGTGAAACAACTGGAGGGGAAAGACGGATGCTCTAATCAGTCTAAGCCTGAAGGAAAAGTAATTGCAAATTTACGGACACAAAAACAGGTGTGGGAAATGGTGTGTAGCAGAGCTTGCCACAATCTCTCAGGACAGAGCTCCTGGTTGGGAGCCCTCATGCTAGAAAAGCATTAGGAGTATCTTGGCAAGTTAGTGTCACAGGAAGTGCAATATTTACTCAGCACAGAGATCGCCGGTGGATGCCCTGACAACTGCAATCCGGGCTTTCTGATTTGATTTTGGCTGCGGTGTTGTGTGGAGACGTAAGCACATAATGCCCAGTGGCACCAGGTACCCTGTGGATCTGATTGAAGTCTTTGCTTTTGCCAGTTGCAGGGTGCAGAGGACCGAGAGCGGCTGGTAAAGGAGCACGTGCTTCCTTGAATCCTGATTCAAGGGCTGGGGTCCTGGCTTCCGAGACTCAAACTAGAATGCAAACCTCCTTGCATCCAGGAGCCTAAAAGCTGCTGGACCCTGCAGATCTCATCATCCTTTGTGGCAACTGGTTATGGCCCTGCCAGAGCCGAGGGTGACACCACTCTTTCCTGCTGAGGTTTGCTTAGGGATTCTTGAATCCCACACTAGTTCATAGACTCACAGAATGTGAGTGTTGGAAAAAAAAAAAATGAGTCTAATCTCATTTCGAGATGGGAAAAACGAAACCCCCAAAAGGTGTAGCTTATTGAGATCATAGAGACAGGCATAAAAAGGCCTGCGTGAGAACATGGGTCTCTTGATTCCCAGACTTTATAATTAATGAAATACGGTAGACAAGAATGCCAAATTTATTCATTTTTTTCAGCCATTGAAACAGACAGTAGAACTATTTGCCTATTTACTCTAAAGTGCTAAGCCAAGTGTACATAAAGCCATATTGTCATGTTCTAGATTTTGCCTGTACTTTAACATTTCAATCCTTCAATGGTCAGTTGGTCTTTTGTAGCTTAACTTTAACAGAGTTAACAAGAATTAAAGGACATAAGAGGGTTTTGATATTTACTAAGGAAATGAGCATAGGACCTTGTCGCCAACATACCTTAATTCATAAAATGGTTAAGAAGAGGCCCAGAAATATGACTAAAGTCTCGGCACAATAAAATATATAAGAAATCAATTTTAATTATTTTTTAAGTAATTGAAATTCAAAGACATTGGTTATATCCCTAATCTTCTCCTTCTATGCTATATTCAAGTTTTGAAAAGGCCAGGCAGGGTGAGGGGGGCGGTGTGGTTGCTTTTCTGGGTCTATTCTGATGAACAGACCACTGTTTTTAATGATTCTTTGGCCAGATAACTCTGAAATCCTTCCTTTTACATTCATCAAATGCTTCTGGCTTGCCCAAGCTTATCTCTCCTCAAATTACTTTTTAGTATAGCCAAAGAAAAATCCAATACCTTTGAATATGCTTAGGTGTGAAGAGCTCTCTGTATTAAAATCCCACATGGCTTCAGAGATGGCTAGAAGATTGGGAGCAGGGTGATGGGGACAGAGGGCAGCAGTGCTATTCCAATCCTTCTTTCCCCTTGACTCCTACATATTCAGTACATGTCTGTGTGTCCATTTAGCTATTTACTTCTATTTATTTTACTAATAGGTTTCTATCTAACAAGAAAGTGTGAACAGAGAAGGAAGTTGCCAACTTCCTGTAGTCATATTGATCCATGATCCCAAGGAAGGATATTCCCAAATACCAGGCACCTGCACTTAGTGTAAATGCAATATACAGACTACTTGTAGGTCATTGGTTGCCCTCCGCTGTGCTTCTGGCCCAACTGCTTTCATAAGACAAGCTGCTGAGACAGATATTAATGCATATTTCAAACCAGCCGGATATATGACAGTAGTCTCGTCTTTGAGTGCTCTGTCTTACTGTGTCCTCATGCTTTCATCTCACCCCACCCATCATCAGAAGCCAAGAACTATTCCACATTGGTTCAGCTTTTCCAAGGACGTAATAACTTGCTTACATAGCCTCTCCTCCTGTTGCTACATCAGAACTGGAAGCTTATTTCTCCTGAATTTTAGCAAACAGTAATTAGAAATCAACACAATTTATAGTTCTGTAAGACTTAATTTTGCTTAGAAAGTTACTTTTATAGCTTTTGTATAAATATACCCTGTGTGTGTCTTGGTACCTGGCAAGGGGTAAGTGTTCACTCACCGCATGAAGGTTTACTATGTGCTTGTATTTTCCCATTTGCCAAGTTGAAGTCATTGTAACAGAATTCAATAACTTTCCTCGATGAAAATTACATTATTTTATAATTTCTGAATAAATACCATTACTTTGTCTTTCCACTTTAAGCACATGTACTTCCAACACATGTCACCCCAGGGCCATGGCACTCACTGTCATTCGTATGACATTTGGGTCATGATCTCTAGCTAAAACTTCAGTCTTCATCTCCATAGCTGTGCAGCAAGCTGCCTGCTGTACAGCTCTGCCTAACGGATCCACAGGTATTTATTTATTTATTTATTTATTTATTTATTTATTTATTTATTTATTATTCATTCATTTATTTATTTATTTTTAAAGATTTTTATTTATTTATTCATGACAGAGAGAGGGGCAGAGGGAGAAGCAGGCTCCATGCAGGGAGCCCGATGTGGGACTTGATCCTGGGTCTCCAGGATCACACCCTGGGCTGAAGGTGGCGCTAAACCGCTGGGCCACCAGGGCTGCACAATGCACAGGTATTTAAAACTAGCATGTCCAAAGGTGAATTCATCATCATATACTTTCTCACTCACAAGCACATATGCACACTTTCAACTGAGCCCCCTCCTGTGCTTCCCATCTCAAAGCATGACACCACAATCCATCCAGCTGAACAAGTTAGGAGTCAGAAGGCTTAACTATCCTCCATCTTTCTCTCAAAATCTAGTGAAGGCTTTTCTCTTAGTGGCCCCAGTCTCTATTCCTTCGGTACAGAATTTCATCTTCTAAGTATGACTTCTTAAACTGAGGCTTACCTCTCCCTTCAGGCATTTCCCCCATAAGTGAATTCCATTTATTTAAGTATTTGAGAGACAGGTAAAGAGAAAGAGAGAGAGAGTGAATGAGCACGGGGAGGGGAGAGACAGAGAGAGGGAATCTCAAGCAGACTCCCTGCTGAACCTGGAGCCCAACACAGGGCTCACTCCCATGACCCTAAAATCATGACCTGCACCAAAATCAAAAGCCAGACACCCAACAGACTGAGCCACCCAGGTGCCCCATGAATTCCATTTAAGTATATTATGTTCGAGCACATCTCTTCTCCTCCATAAATGTTTTCTTCCCACCTTCCTATGAACACTTAAGATTAAACTCAAATGTCATTTTCTCTGAAACTTTCCATTTTCAGTTGTCCTATGTTTTTTGCATGTATCTCTCTTGTAGCACTTCACACATTATATAGTGACAACTCATTTTTTGTTTCTCTTGTATGCATACAAGATATGGCATCATGTAATTATGCCCTCCCCTCCAATTTCTCCAGCACCTAATATGTTTGTAGTAGGTATTCAGTAAATATTTACTGATAATCAAATGAATAAGTGATGTAAGATAAGAATAAAGCCCCTAGAAGAATGGTCTAGTGGGTGGTCACTGGGGCAAAGAATAAGGAGTCATCTTCTTAGGATGAAAGCTCTGATACACTGAAGGGCAGAATTAATTGGAAGCAATAAGCCCTAGAAGATCAATCACTCCTGCAGTCACCTAATAAATGATAGATCTGCCCTACTTAAATAAAAAGTGGCTCCATGATTCCAGTAAAATAAGAAAAAGTATTTGGCACCAATGTGTAGACTAAAATACTACGCACTAGTAAGTTGTAAATTAACACATTGCATCCAATATGTGTTTAATATATGCCATGAACATGGTTTTTAAAAAAAAGTCTGCCTTTGATCTAGGCCATTTAATTAAGATACTAAATGACAGATACCCAATGACCTCATTCCCTTTAAAACACCGAAATACTTATATCCATGAGTTCATATAAACTCTCTAAAACATATTTCTATTTTAAAATTTGTTTCTTTGTTTTCCTTAAGTTTAATGTGTAATTCTTTCAAGTTTCAAGGCTGTGGGTTGGGAAGAGTGCCTCCTAGTTTATTATTCTGGGATTGAGTGAACTAGTCGCCATTTACCTCATTCACATAATTATGATTTTATGACATACATCATATGGCCCTTCCAATTAAATGCTGGGCCCAGTGGTTTCTCAATTTCATCCCTGAGTACCTTCTTAATTCTTGGGTGGATGCTAGTTCACTTTCCCAAGTAATTTTTCTGTTATTTCTTTATTAGTTAGATCCAGAATATCTGGATTGCTAACATCTGGTGAACAAGTATTAAAACCAAAATGAGGGTGAAAATCTTATATAACAGGAATGAGAGTCATCTATTTAATTCCTTATTCTTATGCTATCCTTGTGCAACTTTTATTTATTGTTCCTTGTTTTGTTTAAATTATGGCTTCATGTTGTTCTATATTTTTTTATTTCATCTAAAGAACAGAATTGCATTTTTGGAGAAAATAATTGGGAAGAAAAGGATAAGGATATTTAGAAAGGATGAATAAGTTGAATCCTTGACTTTACTATTTAATTCATTTCTAGGGATGCCTGGGTGGCTCAGTGATTGAGTGTCTGCCTTCGGCCCAGGGCCTGATCCTGGAGACCGGGGATCGAGTCCCACATCAGGCTCCCTGCATGGAGCCTGCTTCTTCTTCTGCCTGTGTCTCTGCCTCTCTCTCTGTGTCTCTCATGAATAAATAAATAAAATCTTTAAAAAAATTCATTTCTATTCTCTTAAAGGAACTGTGTGAAATTTTGGATATAAAGTGGAAAGAAAAACAGACATAGACCCTTTCTTTGTTAAAAAAAAAAAAAAAAAGATAAACATGTCCATAAGTGTGTAACTACAAATTGTATTAAGCATAATGAAAACACAGGGTATTCAGTGAAAGAATTAAGTGTATCTACTTGAGACTAAGTAACCCAGGAAAGCTCCTATGTAGAAATGACATTAATTCAGATATACATTGGAATAACAACTGTAAGGATAGAAAAGCATTCCAGCAAGGAAACCCCTTGGGAAAAGACCCTGGAGTGGGAACCTTCTTCGTCCAGCCAAGTTACAGAGAGAATTTCAATGTGCTTGAAACCTTATAACCAAAGAAGGAAGAGGCATGAGCTAAGATGAAATTACAATGGTAGTTGTGGTCAGAAATGTCTTTTTAGCATTGTAAGTGGAACGAGAACCTCATAAAGGATTAAAACATGAGAATGACATAATTACATTTATGTTTTAAAAGATCAGTCTGGATACTTTGTATAGACTGATATGTCGTAAGTAAGGACAGAAAAAGACCAATATGTAGACTATTGCAGTGACTAGAAAATAAGTGATGGTAGCCTAGACCACACACACACACACACCACATGGCACCAGAGAGATGGACATGAAGCCTTTTATAAATTACTCAGCTGCATACCATGGATATTAAAAGTAGCCACCTTGTGAGATAAAAAAATCATATGAAATTATGTCTTTAGAGGATGAAGGACAGTCCTAACACATAGAAAATGAATTATGTATGTTTGCTATAATTAATACTACTAATATGACTTGTAAATGTTATTTGGTTATTTGGTTTGCTTTTAGGGGTAGTGTTTGTATAGCAGTGCAGGACAGCTGATTCATTTGGTGTGTCGTAATTTATTGATTTAGAGAGAAATTTGGTAGAATTACATTATGGTATTTAGGATGATAGAGGTGATGTTTAATGAGCATTAAAGAAAAAAAAAACAGTTGACTTTTTTTTTTAAATCTAATGATTAACTGACTCAGGGTCCAGTAGGGCCTCATCATCTTTTTCTTTACCTCTCTTCCCTCCAAGAGGTTTCTTTGGTGTCTTAAAGCCTCATTTTCAAGAATAGCACAAGTACAGTGATAAATCTCTACTGATATTAGAGCCATCCCTTTCATGGTAAAGGTCCTCGGTCTTCCCGGTATGTCAGAGCTAGAAGGAAACTGGGAGGTAACTGGGCCTAATTCTCTTGGCTCTGCATGTAGAGGTAGACACTTGAGAGAGAAGAGTACCCTGACTCTGCCAAGATGGGTGTTGAAAATGCCTTCGACTGCATATCGGAGTGAATGAAGTTCAAACTCTGTGTCTATCGTCACCATGTGAGGTTGGGAAAATAGCTTAACTTTCCGAGGCTTGATTTCCTCACTGTGAAAAGAAGGTCCTACTATCTGTCCTGCCTAACTAAAGACTTGGTGTGGAGAATGAATAATGCATGTAAATCATGAACTATAAAGTACATTTGTTATTATCCTTTTGCCATGTTTACAATCACCAAAACGACAGATTCGCATATTTATTCGACTGTTTGCCTAGTTTAGTTAGTGTAATGCAAGGTTATGGTGCTCAAACATTCCTGAGGCAGATTTACTGGGGGGCTGTGTTCCGGGTATATGTGTGACTTACACAGGTAAGCCGAAAATCTTCAAGCACTTATTCCATAAATTGTTAAGATGTTGGAACCTCAATACAACCTTGGGCTATCATGTCATGATTTGCATTTTTCTATAAAAAATAGGCCCAGTTTAAGTCACCAGGGTAATTAACAAAACCACTATAAGGAAACACAGGCACTCCACAGCAGAGCCTGATTTCAAACCTTGATCTGCCCTGTTCAAAAAGCCATCAAATTTTAACTACTAACGGGGAGGCTATACCACAGTCACACAGATAAATTGACATCGTTTCTGCAAAAAAGAATCCTTAAATTGACCAAACTTGATTAGGAAACCAAAGGCATATTTTTGTTCTCCAGACTATATTGAAATGCGGTTGATTTGATATTGCAATTGAGCAATTGGGTGTAAAAATCACTGGTAAAAACACACTGCAGATGGCAATTAATTACCACACAGGCCCTGCTCTATTACGCAGTGAAAAGATTGACAAAGATACTGCAGCAAGACTGAACCAGGAAATGGCAACATATATAAGAAACTGCCCTCTGCTGGTCAAGCCAGTGCCCTGTCCTTGTGAAACAGGGACGTTATTCAAAGATGCAAATGAGATATTTTGAGCACTTTTATATTTATGACTTTATTACTCTGAGACGGTTGGGAGTTTTAATTTTGTGTTTAGCCCACCTGCTGTTTCTTTATTAAAATCTTAGTTCTGATTAATCAAAAATGCTTTTTGCAGTCAGGTCACATAGATTCCATAAAACAGGATGCACTTGTTCGCCCTGGATTTGCTGTGAGATTTATCTTTTAAGGATGCGTACTGATTTATATGTGTGCTCACAAGTATGGCAGCGAATTAAAATATGATAGTAAGTGGGAAAGGTTCATGGCTTTCTGAATGTGATCATAAATAAGGGATTTCATGACCAAGTTGCTCTGTGTAATAGCCATGTCTCTCCTCACCCATGGGCGTAATGGAGTCACTCTATTGGTGGCAACCATGGTAAACTAGCACTGGATTTACATAGCTTCATAAAAAGTGGCATCAAAACCCACAATTCAATTAGCTGCCAGGTATTTTTTTTTTTTAATATATACATGACACTAAAGGATGAGACTTCTTTGAAGCAACAGAAATGGTGATTATCTTTCCATGATCACCCAGATCTTTGTCCTCTGGCAGCGGTCAAGAAAGCCAGCTTTGAGATTTCTTCTATGGAGCTTAAAAAAGCAGCAGAGACAGAGGCTAGATACGAGATTCAGAGACAGGATAGCACAGCATTGAAGCTGTTCAATAGAGAGAAGGGGAGACAATATCTAGAGGGGATAGAAGTAGTATTCTGATATCTATCTATCTATCCATCTATCTTAAAGTATACTTTAGATTCTATTTTACAATAAAATATTATTTATTAAAGACCCACATGAAAATGATATTCTCTTAGAGATTGACATGCCAATTTAATACACAAGGCCCTTTCTGTGGCAGCTTCTAATATCCCCCTAGAACTAATACTATTTCAGACATATACATAATGAAATGTAATTTAATATCTAGAACTATGAAACAGATGAGACAGCCAAGGTCAGAAGAGTGCTGCTATTTACACTGAATGCAAGAATTTCTTTATGAAATAACCTTTGCTGCCAAGATGCCAGGAGACTCTCTTAGGGAAGGGACTTCTGTAATTACAGAAAGCAGCAAAACAGAGGAGACGAAATTGCTCAGGAACCATATCTCCGTCTACTGTGTATCTTTGGGCAAGTTCTTGACCTGATTGAGACTTGGGTATTATAGGAATAATATCTATCTCACTGGATTATTTAGACAGTTAAACTTCATATATAAAATGCCTAGAATAAAATATGTACCACAAAATGCTAGTTCACGTCGCCTCTTTCCTGAGCAAACTTGGCTGGCTCTATTACTCTACGTGGCAATTCCTCTAGCCAACCAAACTTCATTTCTTCACTATCCTCTTTTCCAAACATGTGTATTCTTAAGAATCTCTGGTGTCAAAACAAAACAAAAACCTCCGGTGTCAAATTGTTGGCTGTACAGCCTCTCCACTATAACCCGAAGACTAGTAAGAAGTACTGTTAATGTCTCCTGGCTTCTGGTCTCTCACATAACTTACTTCTTGGGGGATCCAAATCCCTGCAAGATTGAGCATGGCCCCAGAATAGCCCAGAAGGCCCCTGGAGATGTTTCCCAAGTGCTCTGACAAAGTTCTTCTTAATGGAGTTGTCATCACTAGCCTCTGAGAACCAGTATCGGTCTGCTGTTCACTGTGGTCTCTCAGGGGGCCTCTGGACACTGTCTCTCCGCCTAGGTGCACCCTTGCATAGATTGGAGTGCTCACTTACCAAAGCTGCAAGGCACTATGCAGGAGGAGAGACTGAAGAGATCTGATCAAAAATGGCCCTTTTATCTTTGGTTCATACTGTGTAAGTGAGGGCCCCCAAAAAAGGCTTTTTGTGTCCCTATCTTTTGCAGAAGCTTCTGGGAATCTTAGATCAAGCTTAAAATCTTAAAATCTTCTCTCTTCTCTGAATGAAAACTGGGTTTGAATATCAAGCTTCATGCTGTGTTGCTGTAATAGATGGTATTAACAATCAGTAATCTTTTCATGATACAGGCCTTCCCTCTGGCCCAGCTCATTGTGCCTACATGATGAAGTTTTTCCTTAGAGCCTTATTGAGCCAATACAGCCCTTATACCCTGCCAGAAAGGGCTTTGACCCTCAACCTCATATTTTAGGGGTCCCTTCTCTGACTTTTTGCTGGACAACCACATTCCTTAGCCATGGTGCTAAAGGGATGTGCATACCCAAAGTCTACCTTGACCCTCTAAACTAGGCTTTGGGGAGCTGGCTACCTAGAATTCACTGTCCAAATGACTCAAGACTACTTCATTTTACTGTTTGGTCATCTTCCCCATGCCTGTCACTTGAGATGAGATCAGGCTATGACTGCATGTATGTTGAGCCTTAGGAGAGTCTGAGGGGCAGTTGCTATGAGCAAGGTAAATGGACATGCTCACTAGGTTGCCTACATGCTCAAGACCCTTGTCACATGGGAGAGAGCTGGTACTGAAAGGAGAAAGGGGCAAGTCCTAGACTTTTTTATCCATTTGCCAGCTCCCACAGAATTCTGAGGAGTCCAGTTGAAAACTAGCCTTTCAGGTCATTGTCAAGGTATATTTGCCAAGACAGAAGGAAAGATCATATTTCATTTAGCCATTTTTTAGTTGGATTAATAGCTTCAGATATTTAGACTCAGGGCATTTGGACCTCTATGTAGTATAAGAGAATATAAGGGGCAAGCCTACCTTAAGCCCTAAATAGAGTTTGGCCTGGTGTTCTTCCCAAAACTTTTGCAAGTGTCCCAAGGCCATCCATAATTATAAATTTTTGAGAAATTAAGATTAAGAATCTCTTTAGTTTTGTGTTTTTTCTTCAGTCAAGTTGAGCTTCCCCAATGCAAGCAGAAAAATGGATGCTAGCCAAGGACTTGTAAGACTATGACTATGATGATGAGCCATGGAATCCAAGCTGTGTGAACGAATCCAAGAGCCATCCTGTGTCAAGTAAAGCCATGAAAGGAGGGATTGCTATGAAGTTAAAGAGAAGTTTTATACAGGACACTGCCACAAGGGAGCTGAAAGGCAGGAGTTAGTGAGATGAGATTATAGCTTAGAAATTGTGATCATGGGGGCACTTGGGTGGCTCAGTGGTTGAGCATCTGCCTTTGTCTCAGGTCATGATTTTAGGGTCCTGGGATGGAGTCCTGTATCAGCTTCCCTGCAGGGAGCCTGCTTCTCCCTCTGCCTGTGTCTCTGCCTCTCTCTCTGTGTCTCTCATGAATAAATAAATAAAATCTTTAAAAAATTCATTTCTATTCTCTTAAAGGAACTGTGTGAAATTTTGGATATAAAGTGGAAAGAAAAACAGACATAGACCCTTTCTTTGTTAAAAAAAAAAAAAAAAAGATAAACATGTCCATAAGTGTGTAACTACAAATTGTATTAAGCATAATGAAAACACAGGGTATTCAGTGAAAGAATTAAGTGTATCTACTTGAGACTAAGTAACCCAGGAAAGCTCCTATGTAGAAATGACATTAATTCAGATATACATTGGAATAACAACTGTAAGGATAGAAAAGCATTCCAGCAAGGAAACCCCTTGGGAAAAGACCCTGGAGTGGGAACCTTCTTCGTCCAGCCAAGTTACAGAGAGAATTTCAATGTGCTTGAAACCTTATAACCAAAGAAGGAAGAGGCATGAGCTAAGATGAAATTACAATGGTAGTTGTGGTCAGAAATGTCTTTTTAGCATTGTAAGTGGAACGAGAACCTCATAAAGGATTAAAACATGAGAATGACATAATTACATTTATGTTTTAAAAGATCAGTCTGGATACTTTGTATAGACTGATATGTCGTAAGTAAGGACAGAAAAAGACCAATATGTAGACTATTGCAGTGACTAGAAAATAAGTGATGGTAGCCTAGACCACACACACACACACACCACATGGCACCAGAGAGATGGACATGAAGCCTTTTATAAATTACTCAGCTGCATACCATGGATATTAAAAGTAGCCACCTTGTGAGATAAAAAAATCATATGAAATTATGTCTTTAGAGGATGAAGGACAGTCCTAACACATAGAAAATGAATTATGTATGTTTGCTATAATTAATACTACTAATATGACTTGTAAATGTTATTTGGTTATTTGGTTTGCTTTTAGGGGTAGTGTTTGTATAGCAGTGCAGGACAGCTGATTCATTTGGTGTGTCGTAATTTATTGATTTAGAGAGAAATTTGGTAGAATTACATTATGGTATTTAGGATGATAGAGGTGATGTTTAATGAGCATTAAAGAAAAAAAAAACAGTTGACTTTTTTTTTTAAATCTAATGATTAACTGACTCAGGGTCCAGTAGGGCCTCATCATCTTTTTCTTTACCTCTCTTCCCTCCAAGAGGTTTCTTTGGTGTCTTAAAGCCTCATTTTCAAGAATAGCACAAGTACAGTGATAAATCTCTACTGATATTAGAGCCATCCCTTTCATGGTAAAGGTCCTCGGTCTTCCCGGTATGTCAGAGCTAGAAGGAAACTGGGAGGTAACTGGGCCTAATTCTCTTGGCTCTGCATGTAGAGGTAGACACTTGAGAGAGAAGAGTACCCTGACTCTGCCAAGATGGGTGTTGAAAATGCCTTCGACTGCATATCGGAGTGAATGAAGTTCAAACTCTGTGTCTATCGTCACCATGTGAGGTTGGGAAAATAGCTTAACTTTCCGAGGCTTGATTTCCTCACTGTGAAAAGAAGGTCCTACTATCTGTCCTGCCTAACTAAAGACTTGGTGTGGAGAATGAATAATGCATGTAAAAGCATATCATGAACTATAAAGTACATTTGTTATTATCCTTTTGCCATGTTTACAATCACCAAAACGACAGATTCGCATATTTATTCGACTGTTTGCCTAGTTTAGTTAGTGTAATGCAAGGTTATGGTGCTCAAACATTCCTGAGGCAGATTTACTGGGGGGCTGTGTTCCGGGTATATGTGTGACTTACACAGGTAAGCCGAAAATCTTCAAGCACTTATTCCATAAATTGTTAAGATGTTGGAACCTCAATACAACCTTGGGCTATCATGTCATGATTTGCATTTTTCTATAAAAAATAGGCCCAGTTTAAGTCACCAGGGTAATTAACAAAACCACTATAAGGAAACACAGGCACTCCACAGCAGAGCCTGATTTCAAACCTTGATCTGCCCTGTTCAAAAAGCCATCAAATTTTAACTACTAACGGGGAGGCTATACCACAGTCACACAGATAAATTGACATCGTTTCTGCAAAAAAGAATCCTTAAATTGACCAAACTTGATTAGGAAACCAAAGGCATATTTTTGTTCTCCAGACTATATTGAAATGCGGTTGATTTGATATTGCAATTGAGCAATTGGGTGTAAAAATCACTGGTAAAAACACACTGCAGATGGCAATTAATTACCACACAGGCCCTGCTCTATTACGCAGTGAAAAGATTGACAAAGATACTGCAGCAAGACTGAACCAGGAAATGGCAACATATATAAGAAACTGCCCTCTGCTGGTCAAGCCAGTGCCCTGTCCTTGTGAAACAGGGACGTTATTCAAAGATGCAAATGAGATATTTTGAGCACTTTTATATTTATGACTTTATTACTCTGAGACGGTTGGGAGTTTTAATTTTGTGTTTAGCCCACCTGCTGTTTCTTTATTAAAATCTTAGTTCTGATTAATCAAAAATGCTTTTTGCAGTCAGGTCACATAGATTCCATAAAACAGGATGCACTTGTTCGCCCTGGATTTGCTGTGAGATTTATCTTTTAAGGATGCGTACTGATTTATATGTGTGCTCACAAGTATGGCAGCGAATTAAAATATGATAGTAAGTGGGAAAGGTTCATGGCTTTCTGAATGTGATCATAAATAAGGGATTTCATGACCAAGTTGCTCTGTGTAATAGCCATGTCTCTCCTCACCCATGGGCGTAATGGAGTCACTCTATTGGTGGCAACCATGGTAAACTAGCACTGGATTTACATAGCTTCATAAAAAGTGGCATCAAAACCCACAATTCAATTAGCTGCCAGGTATTTTTTTTTTTTAATATATACATGACACTAAAGGATGAGACTTCTTTGAAGCAACAGAAATGGTGATTATCTTTCCATGATCACCCAGATCTTTGTCCTCTGGCAGCGGTCAAGAAAGCCAGCTTTGAGATTTCTTCTATGGAGCTTAAAAAAGCAGCAGAGACAGAGGCTAGATACGAGATTCAGAGACAGGATAGCACAGCATTGAAGCTGTTCAATAGAGAGAAGGGGAGACAATATCTAGAGGGGATAGAAGTAGTATTCTGATATCTATCTATCTATCCATCTATCTTAAAGTATACTTTAGATTCTATTTTACAATAAAATATTATTTATTAAAGACCCACATGAAAATGATATTCTCTTAGAGATTGACATGCCAATTTAATACACAAGGCCCTTTCTGTGGCAGCTTCTAATATCCCCCTAGAACTAATACTATTTCAGACATATACATAATGAAATGTAATTTAATATCTAGAACTATGAAACAGATGAGACAGCCAAGGTCAGAAGAGTGCTGCTATTTACACTGAATGCAAGAATTTCTTTATGAAATAACCTTTGCTGCCAAGATGCCAGGAGACTCTCTTAGGGAAGGGACTTCTGTAATTACAGAAAGCAGCAAAACAGAGGAGACGAAATTGCTCAGGAACCATATCTCCGTCTACTGTGTATCTTTGGGCAAGTTCTTGACCTGATTGAGACTTGGGTATTATAGGAATAATATCTATCTCACTGGATTATTTAGACAGTTAAACTTCATATATAAAATGCCTAGAATAAAATATGTACCACAAAATGCTAGTTCACGTCGCCTCTTTCCTGAGCAAACTTGGCTGGCTCTATTACTCTACGTGGCAATTCCTCTAGCCAACCAAACTTCATTTCTTCACTATCCTCTTTTCCAAACATGTGTATTCTTAAGAATCTCTGGTGTCAAAACAAAACAAAAACCTCCGGTGTCAAATTGTTGGCTGTACAGCCTCTCCACTATAACCCGAAGACTAGTAAGAAGTACTGTTAATGTCTCCTGGCTTCTGGTCTCTCACATAACTTACTTCTTGGGGGATCCAAATCCCTGCAAGATTGAGCATGGCCCCAGAATAGCCCAGAAGGCCCCTGGAGATGTTTCCCAAGTGCTCTGACAAAGTTCTTCTTAATGGAGTTGTCATCACTAGCCTCTGAGAACCAGTATCGGTCTGCTGTTCACTGTGGTCTCTCAGGGGGCCTCTGGACACTGTCTCTCCGCCTAGGTGCACCCTTGCATAGATTGGAGTGCTCACTTACCAAAGCTGCAAGGCACTATGCAGGAGGAGAGACTGAAGAGATCTGATCAAAAATGGCCCTTTTATCTTTGGTTCATACTGTGTAAGTGAGGGCCCCCAAAAAAGGCTTTTTGTGTCCCTATCTTTTGCAGAAGCTTCTGGGAATCTTAGATCAAGCTTAAAATCTTAAAATCTTCTCTCTTCTCTGAATGAAAACTGGGTTTGAATATCAAGCTTCATGCTGTGTTGCTGTAATAGATGGTATTAACAATCAGTAATCTTTTCATGATACAGGCCTTCCCTCTGGCCCAGCTCATTGTGCCTACATGATGAAGTTTTTCCTTAGAGCCTTATTGAGCCAATACAGCCCTTATACCCTGCCAGAAAGGGCTTTGACCCTCAACCTCATATTTTAGGGGTCCCTTCTCTGACTTTTTGCTGGACAACCACATTCCTTAGCCATGGTGCTAAAGGGATGTGCATACCCAAAGTCTACCTTGACCCTCTAAACTAGGCTTTGGGGAGCTGGCTACCTAGAATTCACTGTCCAAATGACTCAAGACTACTTCATTTTACTGTTTGGTCATCTTCCCCATGCCTGTCACTTGAGATGAGATCAGGCTATGACTGCATGTATGTTGAGCCTTAGGAGAGTCTGAGGGGCAGTTGCTATGAGCAAGGTAAATGGACATGCTCACTAGGTTGCCTACATGCTCAAGACCCTTGTCACATGGGAGAGAGCTGGTACTGAAAGGAGAAAGGGGCAAGTCCTAGACTTTTTTATCCATTTGCCAGCTCCCACAGAATTCTGAGGAGTCCAGTTGAAAACTAGCCTTTCAGGTCATTGTCAAGGTATATTTGCCAAGACAGAAGGAAAGATCATATTTCATTTAGCCATTTTTTAGTTGGATTAATAGCTTCAGATATTTAGACTCAGGGCATTTGGACCTCTATGTAGTATAAGAGAATATAAGGGGCAAGCCTACCTTAAGCCCTAAATAGAGTTTGGCCTGGTGTTCTTCCCAAAACTTTTGCAAGTGTCCCAAGGCCATCCATAATTATAAATTTTTGAGAAATTAAGATTAAGAATCTCTTTAGTTTTGTGTTTTTTCTTCAGTCAAGTTGAGCTTCCCCAATGCAAGCAGAAAAATGGATGCTAGCCAAGGACTTGTAAGACTATGACTATGATGATGAGCCATGGAATCCAAGCTGTGTGAACGAATCCAAGAGCCATCCTGTGTCAAGTAAAGCCATGAAAGGAGGGATTGCTATGAAGTTAAAGAGAAGTTTTATACAGGACACTGCCACAAGGGAGCTGAAAGGCAGGAGTTAGTGAGATGAGATTATAGCTTAGAAATTGTGATCATGGGGGCACTTGGGTGGCTCAGTGGTTGAGCATCTGCCTTTGTCTCAGGTCATGATTTTAGGGTCCTGGGATGGAGTCCTGTATCAGCTTCCCTGCAGGGAGCCTGCTTCTCCCTCTGCCTATGTCTCTGCCTCTCTCATGAAAAAATAAATAAAATCTCAAAAAAAAAAGAAAAAAGAAAAAAAAAAGAAATTGTGATCATAGAATTGGTGGCTGAAATGGGCAGAAAGAGGATATTGTTGACCACTTGCAACAAAGTTGCAAAGTTCAAGTTTCCAGGGTGATGGTGCATCTGTATGTTGAAATCACCCTGAACGAGGATAAAGGTAGGGCTAAGAGTAAGCCGGTAAGCTTAGTGGTAACGTGTATGAAAAAATGAGAATCAATAATCAGGAGCTTGGCAAGACACAACGATCTAAAAGAAAAAAAAGAAGAGAATGACACAGAGATTTGAGCTACAAAAGAATAAAACTATGAGATAGGAGGGGGGACACTTTAAAAGCAGCATAGGGTAGTCACAATCTGCCTTTTTGTTGTTTTTTTCCTTCCTATGTTTTCGGGACACCTTTCCCACCCAAAGTCTAACTCTTCCCTCAAGCCCAAATCAAATTTCCATTTCTCAGTCTTCCTTTTTTCCTTCAACCTACTCTGGTTTCACTTTCCTGACTCCTTAAAATGTTTATTTTCTGTAATATCTGGTTCAGCCCTCAATGGTATAAAGTTTACCTCCTCAAATAGGCTACCAACTCTTCAAGGATGGCAAACTTAGCTTCCTATCCATTTGTATCATAGTTCTAAGCACAATTTAAAGTATGTTTGTGAGATCATGGATGCAATACATGGCCAAGTTGTCTTTTCTTAGATCTAAAGTCTTAATTTTAAATGTGACCTAAATAACCACCACTAGTTTGGAGAATACAATATAAAGTCGACCTAGTTAAGCATTTGAGGCTCTCCTTTCTAAAGTAGTAGAAAGAACAAGAGCTGTGCTGTCTTTTCTTTGCATTCTTAGCTGCCCTTCATAATTAGTCCTAAAACCTTCAAGGTAAAACCTCAATTTTTTGCCTTAGGTTTTACTAGTTGGTAAAATCTAAAATTCTAAAATTCCGGAACCAGTCTTGAAATTCTGACTCTGAAGAAGAGGAGGATAAAAGTCTAATCAACCAAATGATATAACATGAAGTCTTTCTTCTCCCCTTTCTCAAGAGACATTACATAACTAAAGATACTATGCTCCTCTGTATAAAACAAGCTTATCTTTGTTCTGTGCACAGCAAGAAACACTCCTGAAGCAAAACATTCAACAAGAGCAAAAGTCTACTTTCCTCTGGCTTTCTCTTACTCCTAACTACCCTTTCTATTACTCTTTGTATCTGATAATTCTTTTGTTCAAGGAAATGCACATATCAATACCTAGTCTTTGAATGTTACTTGGGTGTGAAGCTACATTTAAAATATGCCTTAAATAACAGTTGGAAATCAATTTCTGCAATCCATTATACCTAAAGGCTAAAGAAGAAAAATAACATGATTATATTGATAAATACAGAAAATGCATTTGACAAATTCCAATGCTCATTCATGATAAAAACTTTCAGCAAACTAGGAAAAGAAGGAGAGTTCCTCAAATGGATAACATTTACCAAAAAAATGCTATAGGTAATGTATTTGTGAGAAATTAGAAGCTATAACCCTAAGTTCAGGAATGAGGCAGGGATGTATTCTCTCACTAATGCTATTTAATATCATCCTGAAAGTTCTAATAGTACCATAAGAAAAGGAAGTAAAGAGCATACATATTAGTAAGGACAAAATAAAATCTTTTTCACAGATTGCATGAAGAAAAATATTTCTGAAACAATAGGTGATTATAGTAATATAATAATTATAGTAATTTATAGGATGTATATTAAAATACAGAAGACAACTGCTTTTCTGTGTACCAGCAATGAACAACTGAAATTTAAAATTAGAAACCTAATACCATTTACATTAATTTCAAAAATTTAAAACTTGGGTATGAGTCTAACAAAACATATTATAGGATATCTATGAAGAAACAACAATACTCTGAATGAATACCTCAAACAAGATCTAAATAAATGGAGAGATATTCCATGTTCATGGACAGGAAGACTTAATATTGTTAAAATGTCAGTTCCTTCTAACTTGGTCTAAGGTAGGAGAAAATCCTAATCAAAATCCACCAAATTATTTTGTGGATATTAAAAAACTAATTCTAATGTTTATCTGGAAAATCAAAAGACCAAGAAAAGCCAACACAATACTGAGAAAGAACAAAGCCAGAAGACTGACATTGTTCAGCTTCAAGACTTCCTGTAAAGCTACAATAATCAAGGCAGTGTGATACTGGTGACAGGATAGGCAAATAGATCAATGCAACAGAACATAGAGTCTAGAAACAGACCCACAGAACTAGTCAACTGATCTTTGACCAAAGAGCAAAAGCAATTCAATGGAGAAAAGATAATATTTTCAAGAAATGGTGCTAAAACAACTGGATATCCACATGCAAAAATATGAGTCTGGACACAGACCTTACACCATTTACAAAAATTAACTCCAAATGAATCAGAGCTAAATGTAATATGCACAACTTCTAGAAAATAATGTAGGAGAATATCTAGGCAACTTTGGGTTTAGAAATGAGTTTTTAAAATCAACACCAAAAGCATGATCCATGAGAGAAGAAAATTGATAAGTTGGATCTCATTAAAATTTAAAAATTCTGCTCTATGGAAGGCACACCCAGGAGAAACAAAAGACAAGCCATAGAGTGGGAGAAAATATTTTCAAACACATATCTGATATAAAAAAAAAACTTTTCTAAACTTAACAATTATGAATACAAGCAACCCAATTAAAAGATAGGCAAAAGATCTGGACCTCACCAAAGAAGATATAGAGATAAAAAAAAATAAGCATATACTATATGTCATTAGGGAATTGCAAATTAAAACAACAAGATACCACTATATACCTATTAGAGGATCTAAAATTAAAAACACCGACAACACCAAATGTTGTTAAGGGTATAGAGCAACAGTAACTGTCATTCATTGCTAATGGGAATGCAAAATGGCACAGCCATCTTGGAAGATATTTTGGCAACTTTTACAAAGCTAAATATGGCTTACTATATGATCTAGTAACCATGCTCTGAGGTACTTGCCCATATGAGTTGAAAATGTGTGTCCACCCCAAAACCTGCACATGAATATTTATAGTAGTTCTCTTCATAACTGTCTAGAACTGGAAGTAACAAAGATGTCCTTCGCTACCGGAAATCATAAACAAACTGTGGTACATCCAGACAATAGAATATTTTTCAGCAATAAAAATAAATGAGCTGGGGCAGCCCAGGTGGCTCAATGGTTTAGCATCTGCCTTCAGCTCAGGGCGTGATTCTGGAGACCTGGGATCGAGTCCCACGTTGGGCTCCCTGCATGGAGCCTGCGTCTCCCTCTGCCTGTGTCTCTGCCTCTCTCTCTGTGTGTCTCTCATGAATAAATAAATAAAATCTTTTAAAAAAAATAAAGGAGCTATCTAGTCCTGAAGAGACATAGAGAATCTTAAATGCCTGTTGCTACATGAAAGAAGCTTGTCTAAAAAGGTTGCATTTTATATAATTCTAACTATAAGACATTCTGGAAAAGGCAAAACTAGAGAAGCAGTAAAAAGATCAGTGGTTTCTAGGGGTTGGATGGAGAAGAGGGATGAAGAGACAGAGCACAGAGGATTTTTAGGGCAGTAAAACTTGGGTAAGATACCGTACTATTGAATGTGTGACACTATGTATTTGTCAAATCCAACAGAAATGTACAATACACCAAAAAATGAAATTTAAAGCATGGGTTTTAATTAATAATAATGTATTATTATTATTATTATTATTGGTTCACCAGTTGTAACAAATGGCCCACACCAATGGAAATGCAATTATTAATGGAGAAAACTGAGGGGGGCAGTAACTGGGCGAGAGTATATGGAAACTCGGTTTGGCCTGTTCAGTTTTTCTTTAAACCTAAAGCCACTTTAAAAATGAAGCCTATTTAAAAAAAGAAAATGTCTTAACTCAAATGATCCTCTGAAAATCTCTGGCAAATAAGGTTTATAATATCATATTACAGATGGCAATACTCCAATATTAGTCAGTAATAGAAGAAAGAAATGAACTTGTGACTTGTGCTGAAGTACCCATTTGAGCCATAACGTCTCAGGGAGGGTCATCCAGTGAAGGATAAAAGCCTTGTAGTATATGGACAAGCATGTCCTGAGATTCTAGAGATGCTCAGTAGCCACTAGACACATCTTTATGATCTGTCCTCAGGTGGTATCAAAATGCGGAGGTTAGAGGGGTCTCTTAGGGATATGGTTGGAAGGAAGAGACTTATAAAAGGGATAAGAACATAGATGGTAGATACTAGCTACAAGGCTTTGAAAGATTAAGGGCATTTGTAATGTTCCCATTATGCTATTTCTGTTATCCCTCTAATTGCAGTATTTCTCAGTTCTGAAAATAACTTGAATTAAATCTTTCCACAGTACTTGTAAAATATGTATATTTCTGAGTCCCAAATGAAGACCAACATAGTCTCATTCTCTGGGGGCAGATTCTAGGAATCTGTTGTCTTAAGTTCCTCAAGTGAGAATCACATATAGTTTAAAAATTTCTCCTTTAACTGGAGATAAAAAAATCTTAAAATGAAAAGTGTACATTTATTTGTTTTCAAAGTCATTTTGGTAGCGAAAAGGTGCCTGCCCATATACCACTGGGTATCTACTAGATAATAGCAGCATTAATGAGATTTAAAAAAAAATGCCTGGGTCCCTAGGACCTACCATAATGAAAGAGAATGCTCCATTTTGTGATTTGTGGAGAAGAGTGTGGAGGTACAAAGCAAAAAAGTGAGAAAAGACAAAAGCCTTTGGAATTATATGATAATACATGCCATTGGGTTGCCCAACATTTCTTTATAATGTGTTATTTTTCACAGTGACTTCTATACTTACCATAATGTGGGGGGGTGGGGGGGACAGAAAAGAACCCTGTTCTATCTCTTCAAATTCCAGTAATAATGGCTCAATTATTTAACCTCACTAAATGTCGACTTGAAATGTGAAATCAGTAAGAGACAAGCTTCACTGACTCATTGGGTTAGACTATTGAGTTCAGGTTAGGTAAATGATGGAATACTATTTTAAAAAGTGTAAAGTGATACCTTAATATAAGCTTTTATGATATTTTCAGTGCTGAAATAATGCTTTGGGTTGGGAAATGCCATATAACAGCAGAATTTGAAAGAGAATGGAGAGTAAATTATCAGCATTAACTACATCTTTCCATCCCTGGCTCTGTTGGTGACTTCTAACTTAATAGCCATGTTCCCGGGAATAAAATTATGTCTCTAATTACCTCAGACTTAATAATGCAATCAAATCATCTGCCTCCATTCCTAATTACCATTTGTTTCCAAGGCAATGACTCTACCGTGTCATAATGCCTTCAGTACAGTGGGGTAAATGAAGCCTGGAGAAGGCATCCTACAAAGTTGCTTTCCTTTCCACACTTTCCATGGGTCTGAAGCTTTCTAAGAATTCAATAGAAAGCATCTAATCAGCACTTCTCACTCACAAAATTGTGGATTTCATCTAAATGACCCATGAAGCTGCTTTACATTAAATGCTCTCTTATGTAGAATCTGTTAGAGGACACATTATGGGACCATTTACGTAGCAGTTATTTCTAGGCAGGTGTACATAGCAACCTCTTGTCTACTTTAGGGAGCTATTATAAACTTCATTGCATTCCCCCAACCACCAGCAACCTTGAATGTGCATGTGCCCTGGAAGAGTTAGTACCTCAGCACATGCATACTTTGTATTGATGAAATCTTGGAGGACCATGACTGTCTTTGAAGGAAGAAAGAAAGAAGTGGTGTCCCCAGTCCCCAAATAGGAGCCTGCTAGAATTTGCTGATTCATTGTGGGTCACATGGCATTCTCAAACATTTTTTAAATGATTAGCATTTATCCTCCCCAGGGCTCACAGCAGACACGGAGGACTGTTCATAGCACTTTTTCAACCTGCGGTGAAATGTGGCCTCAGAATCCTCCTCAAGACTGTATTCTATTCAGCCACTAATAGCCAATCAAGGTTGAAAAAAAGTGGTGAAACCCTCTTTACTATTTTGGACTGTGGAAATATCATAGGATTTAGAATTAAGCAAATCTCTCTTAAATAATGGCTCTGAATACCTATATACTTTTATTTCTAAGATGGATTATAATTAATATAACATAAGGATTTTGTGAAAAGCTGATGAGTGTGTGCATTTGCCCGTGCATGCACACACGCCCATACAGAAATAGACTCATGCATGGTGAACCAGGGGTAACAGTAGGTGCTCTGATGTTATTTCACTTTAACTATGCATATTAGCAGAGCTCTGCCACCAGGATGGTCACTGGAAAAGAAGAGGCCAATACGTCCCTTACATACTCAATAAAATCAGGCCCTGATGCCAGTCACTGTGACAGTTACCAAAGACAATCTTACATTTTAAGATGTTATCCAGTCTGTTTAAGGATAAAGAAGCAACACTATTTTGTAAAATGAATGTTTCCTTGGTAAATGACTTGATTCCCAGAGCCTAAAGAAGAGGAAGAACGACATAGGTAAAAACCCAGGCTTTATAGAAGACCCATTTACACAACACCATGAGAAAATGAGACAAATCCAGAATGTGAGAAATTCAATAAAACAACTGGCATGACTTCTTCTAAAAGTCAATATTGTGAGAAAAGAAAAAAGATGAGAAATTTTTCTATTTTAAAAAAAACTAAGGAGACATAAGATCTAACATAATGTGTGAACCTCCATTGAATCTTGATAAGAAGAAAAACAGATATAAAATCTATTTTTCAAAGCAATTGGGAAATTTTGCATATGGCCTGAATATTGGTTGTGTGATACAGTCTTAATTTTCTTAGGTATGACAGTGGCATCATCACAGTATGTAAGAGCAAACCCTCCCATGTAGAGGTGAAATGTGATTATGGCTGAAACTTATTTTCAAATTATTCAGCAGAATTATACAAAACAGCTCCCCGTGGGTAAATGGTTGTTCATTGTATGATTCCTTCAACTCTTCTAGGTGAACTTTCTCATAATGGCAATGAAAAGAACATTGGACTCATACTGCCCTAATCTGAAGGCTGGAGTTATGTCTTCTTATGTATATGGGCTTGGCCCAATGACTTCACCAGTTTGTGCCTCTGACTGATCATCTGTAAGGTGGAAATAACGGTACCTTCCTCAGATCATTACTGCAAATGCCAATGATCTGGTGCATGTGTAATTCTTAGAACAATACCTGACACATGGTAAGCACTTAAGAAATACTAGCTCTTACAACAGCACAGAGAAAAACTACAAGATGGCCTGGTCTAGAGTAGAAAAGTAGACATGGTGCATGGTGACTACCATAGCTTCCTCTTCCTATGTGCCCTGTTTACCCTAAGTCTCAAGCACTTATGATACCTACCACAAACAACCTGTTTTTCAAAATTCTGCTAGTAATGCCTTAGTTAAGTTTGATTCCAACTCTCCTCTTTATAAAAGTCCTCTCCTATCCACATGAGACTGTTAGAATCCCTGCACCTTGGTTCCTGAAATTGGCAACAATCTCCGCCCCTTCACCTCCCATATTGCCAGATGTGTTACCTATTCCTGCAGGGCTCTGGTTTTCTGTCTTCTTTGCTTTTAACCCCTGGAGGTTTTCATGTTATTGGGAATTCAGCTATGCATTTAATTCAACTACATATTAGTTTACAAAGTTTTCAATGTTTTTGTACAGGAAGCATATTTCACCTGCCACATTGCTAGAAGTGGAATATAGTGAGCGTTAAATAGCAGGAAACTTTTCTGATATCTCATCATTTGGGACCTGAAAGATAAAAACAGGGGCTCTGTATGTATGTAACCTAAGTCAAATCAAGCCTTAAAACAAGATAAACCAAAGAACTTTTGCTCTCAAAAGAATAAGAGTATTAAGGAAAATGCTCCTGGCACTGGGAAAATAATCTATTAACTTAAAGGAAATGTGGAGATAAAAATTGGATAGTATCAGATTATAACATAGAGATAAGGCATGAGGATGCATCAAAAGGCTGGGAAAACCATCTAGAGAGGAATAGAATTCATGAAGATAGTTTTTGGAAAATTCCAAATTTAATTAGCAGGAAGGGTATGTAAGTTGGAAGGAAATATATACATACACACATACGTACATATATACACATATGTACATAAATGCATTATACACACAGAATAAACCTTAATATAGAACAGGAATTTAATGTTAAAGCCCAAAGCGTCTGCATCAAGGAGGACACTTCAACATTTTCAAATGCAAAAGAGACGTAAGATAGAAATTGAAAAGCCATCATTGAATTTAATCAATAGGAACTATTTGATAATCTTTACAAAATGGATTTCAATAGAGTGATGGACAGAATCAGGAATTCAGTGGATTGATGTGAGTAGAAATGTATTACAGAAATCACGGGTTTCATGCTTCTTCTTTCCTGTAATCAAGAAACACATGTACAAATCTTACAGTGTATCATCTTTGGAAATCATATAAGTACCTCAAAAATCAGTATATCCCAAAACAAACTCACCATCTTTGCCTTTCTGCTCTCCTCTCCTACAAAATCTCCTTTCCCTTATATTCCATACCTTAGTTGATATCACTACTGTATATGCAGTTTCTCAGATAAAAACTGTTCAGTCAGATGGATGCCTGGGTGGCTCAGTCCATTAAGCATCTGACTCTTGATTTTGGCTCATGTCATGATCTCATGGTCATGTGATTGAGCCCCGAATCTGGCTCTGTGCTCAGCACAGAGTCTGCTTGAGGATTTCTCTCCCTCTCTCCTTCTCTCTCTCCCCTCCCCCAGCTCATGTCCATGTTCTCTCTCTCTCTCTCTCAAACAAATAAATACATCTAAAAAAAACCCACAAAACCTGTTCAGTCAGAGGTGAGAGTAGGTGGTGAAGTTTTAATAGCTTTTAAAACTGTTATTCATGCAAGTAGAGGAACAGCTGTTCCATTTTCTAGGTAGTACAAGTCCTAAGTTTCTGTAAATAAAACAACACTTAGGGCAGAGAAGGGAAAACAAATTATTTTGTTATATTTTTCAAGTGAGCATTTTTGCCACACAAAACTAGGATGAGATTGCAATCCTCAGCTCAGTTTCACAACTCCCAGATTTAGGAAGGCAGTTAGATCTTACTCTTGGGGACTGTTTTATTTTTATCTTTCTCTGGTGTTTCATAAATATTGGAGTAAAATGTACATCTATGGTCAGCTAGCTAAATGTCATTTCAAACTAGAAGCTATATCTTTGATTTTTTTTTTTTTGGCTCCAAATGGAATTGATATTTTTTGTAGGTTTCCAAATAGATTAATTAGGATATTGATCGGGATTGTACTGTATCCTAATTTTGGAAAGTGTGGTTATCAAAATGGACTGATGATGTCATTGAAAAAAAATCAACAGTATGGAAGGTGTGTAATCAGTTGCATAAAGTAGAAGAAAGCTCAGTACGGTCTACAAAAGGATACGGTTGCCCAGGTCCTCATCCGTAGAGAGGCAATTTTGGTATTTGGCCATCCTCCTTCCTGACTGTGCTGGAGTCTCAATACCTGCCTGTCTGCTCAGCAGTTGTAAGAAATAGGTTCACGGCAACCCCAACTGGTCACCCCTCAGTGTTCTCTGGGAGCCAGGGAGGGAAGGTGGATTCCTTGGGAGCACCATCAGCACCCCAAAGTCCAATTTAAGCCAAGATCCATTCCTGAAGGAATCATGTCCCGTTTAAAATATTAAGTTTTCCCCTCAGATCTCTATATTAGTTCATATTTTCTGTCAACTTTCTCCTTGGAATCGTCTGTTTTTGCCCTCAAATAGGCTATTTCCTACTATAATTGAAATTGGAGAATGTATGTTTTTGTTGCAATTTCCAAGGGATTATCTTTTACTAAATGCCCTGTAACAGAATACTGACTTTGTTTATAAATGCTTATCAAATGTAAATACCTCCTTTCCTGTCGCTATATGACATATGAAATCATGAACAATCCACTCTCCCTTGAGTCAAAAATTTTCACTGTAACTGTTTTTACGACCTCTCCTCCCAACATTGGAGGTAAGAGAGAAACTAGAATAAGCAATAAAAATGGGAACTGTTTCTGATCATTACCTATTTCTTAATTATGTGTTTTTAAATCTTAGTATTTAATAAAAATGATAGTATTTAATAAAAAATGATTGCTTGGGGAAAAAAATGGGAACTGTTTTTTAACTAAAAAGGGGATCCAGATGGTTTAAATAATTGGATGACAGTGGCAGTGAGGTATTTAAAAAGGGGAGGGAATAATAAAGGAAAAAGCTTGAGCACTGTTAAAATTTTTTCAAATTATGTTTTTTTTTCTTAGATTTGCTCTCATGAATTTTTAACATCGAGGTAAACTTTGTTTTTTAAACAACAGCTGTCAAACACATTGAAGAGTTTTAAATGCCAGAGTCTCACGTAAATTGCATCTTTCCAATTATATACAATAATCTGATTCTAGAGATACTCCAGAATTATGTCTAAACCCAAATTAAGAATACTTATTTTAAAACTTTACCTTTTCAAGGTGCCTCGCTCGCTCAGTTGGTCAAGTCTCTTAATCTCAGGGTCGTGAGTTCAAGCCCCATGTTGGGTGTGGAGCCTACTTAAATCATAATAAAAAAATAATAAAACTTTACCTTCTCCTTACCCTGTTACTGATACCTTCTAGGCTGTCTTTCTGGCTCTGCCCTCTCAAGCTACTAAGAGAAGTTTGATTTATTTTTTTCTAGCATTTAAATATTCTGAGGCAATGGATCCTATCCTCTGAGCTTTCCCATATCCTAGTGACACCCCTGCAGTCTATTTTAAATGGTCTCAACAACACTTTGGCTTGCGTCTAACTGCAAGTGTCTGTGGATGTTAAATGGACAATAAAAAGCTATTTTAATATGTTCAAAGAGCTACAGAAAATGATGTCTATTTTTTTTAAGAAAATGATGTCTAAAGAACTAATGGAAAGTGTGAGAATGATGTCTCACCACAGAGAGAAAACAATGGAGTGATAAAAATAGAAGAGGAGGGGGAGAAGCAGGACGAGGAGACAAAGAAGAAGAAAATAGAAATTTTGGAGTTAAAAAAAAAGAAAATAAGAATCCACTACAGCAACTTGTTAGGTAGAGTGGTTATACTAAGAATCAGCAGCTTCCAAAGGAGAAGAGGAAGAAAAACCAAACCAAACAAACTACAAAATGACCAACTGTGAAGATAGTGAAATTTAGTGAGATGACTAAAGATGAAGTGACTAAATTTCCAAGCCTAAGGGTGAGGTTTAGAAATAGGGGTATATCTAAAACTGGAAGAGTACTATGTAAAAATTCCAAGGTCTTGGACAGGTTGATTTACGTGTGAGAGATGTAGAGGAGCCGGAGCAGACGTGGTATTTCCTGGTGAGAGAGTGGTAGCTGAGCTTATGCGTAGAGCTGCTCAGTTGGATCTTCAGGATCTCAAAATCAGTGGCAGGAGAAGGTTTGCCACTGTTATAGCCACGCCAATGGAGGTTGCCACTGAGGCTTGGAGACTACGACCAACAAAAAATGAGGTCCTGAAGTTAACTATACATCCACTGCCTGCACATTCCCCAGCAGAGGCTTCAAAACACTTGCTTGGGGACTAATTAGTAGTATAGGTGACCTACTAGCCATTTATAGCTTATCATTATGTCCTAATACGTGGGTCTTGATACATGGTTGGATTTCATCATTAACACATCACACTGAAGTCCCCTTCAAATTTTGAAACAAAAGCTGAAGCAATATATACAATTATAATGGAAATCTGAAAACATGTTGAATAGCTTTCAGTTTTAAAATTGTTTCTGGCTAAGCAGCTAGGAAGGAGTATGTCATCCGCTCTGCCTCTAAAACACCTGCTAAGTTAAGGATGGTAATGAAAGCTCAGAGCAAAATCAGAAATACTGAGACAGTCCGTGTTAGAATCTGGAAGGAATTTCCACTAAATTTAGACAATGAAGTTGAATTCAGGAAAAAATACTGGCAAACAAAAGGAAATAATACTGGCTTTACTTTAAAGTATAACGAGGATTTACTTCAGAATAGCTAACTTTAAAAATTAGGAAGGTAATATGTTTTTAATTACATTTCTTTCTTGTATTAATTTTTAAAAGTTAACATTTCTATTCCAAAATTATCTTAAATTTATAGAAGAAACATTTTAATGTTAGAAGATGCACAATAAAAATGATGCCACTCATTTTTTTCCATTTCCAAGAGGTAAACCTCCAACTTTTCAGTGTGTGTGTGTGTGTATGTGTGTGTGTGTGTGTGAGAGAGAGAGACAGAGACAGAGAGATAGAGTCAGAGAGAAAGAGAAGTCCAAGAGAATATTTGTTATCCATTTTTGTCAGAAAAATTTCTCAAGCTCTATACTTTCAAAAATAAACATAACAATATATTAAACTAATTCCTTGTAGGAGTTATGGATCCACTTTATTTATTTTAATAATTGTATCCTATTCATTACATGAGCAGATTTAATTAACCATTGCCATTGATTTCTATTATCAATATTAATGCAGTGCCTACCTATGCAAAAGTCTGAAACTGCACTTTTAAATCTTGAGATGTATTGCAAAATTGCTTTCTAAACCAGTTTCCATTTCCATCTATATTTATCATCCACATTCTGACCTACAAGCAATCTTATAGCTTGAAAAAGGCTTAAAAATTGCCGATATTAGAAGGTTTTCTTGATGCTAGGAATTAGAAAAGAGTGCTTGTTCAATTATGTTTATTTGATATTGTATTAGAGATTCTGGCTGCTGCATAGAGGAAGCTAGAGAAATAAATAGGAGGCATTAGAAAATGAAAGGAAGAATAAGACCATCATTATCATCAGATAACATGTTTCTATCATATTAAATCCACAAAAATCTACAGAAAACTTAATAGAATTAATACATGAATATAACAAGATCCCTGAGTATAATGTCAACATAAAACAAAATGTATCTATTTAGCAGAAAACTTGAAAACTGAAATATAAAAACGAACTTTTAGAAAGCATCCTCAAAAAATGTCTAAGATTAAATCTAACAAAGTTATGCCACATATCAATATTAAAAAAATATAAAACATAATTGAAAAAAGTCCAACAGGCCATGAATAAATGGAGGGATGTACTATTTTTATCATTGGAAAACTGAATATCTTCAAGTTTTTGATTCTTCTAAACTTTACTTGTAAATTCAACATAATTACAACCAAAATCCCAGTGGACTTTTTAAAGTCCCCTTTGGTTATTTGCCATAATCTTGATAGGCTGAAGTATTTTCATATTTTTCCTACCAATTTATATTTCTTCTAGAAAATACATTACCATATCCTTTGTTCACTGGAATGATTATCCTTTTCTTATGGATTTATAGATGCTATGGATGGATATATGATAAGTGTATATATATATCCATAAGCATAATAAGATTAGTACTTTCCTTTAAGAGTTGATGTGAAGATAATCGAGAAAATTCTATTAAACACTTAACATTTGCATTACCCTTTATAAAAATAAATGCTAAGTCTTACTGTCAATATTATTATTACTCCTTTCAAAAAATATATAGATTTACAAAAATCAATCTAAAATGCTACACACGTTTCAGTGTTAAGATGGAGGTCTCAAGGGGGTTATATACCATGAGATTATACATTTTGTTTATCTACATTTCTTTCTTATTCTAAAATGCATCCTGCATGAATTTATAAGTATATAAACATCCTAAAAATGAGACTCTGAGAAAATAAAGCAGATTTTATTTATGTTTGATATAGTATTTTATAATTAAGAAAACAGTGTTATTGTACTCATGTATAAAAAAAATAGTGTAACCTATCCTCTCCAAATTTATTATTACATTAATTGTGACTCCAATTTCCCAAAAGGACCATTTTATGAAACTAGACAATGTAATTATAAAATCTGCCTGAAAGAAAATATTGTCTAATTTGATCAAGAAAAAAAAATTAAACATATCCAATGAACAAGATTTTTCCATGTCATACCTGAAAATTTACTACACAGCTATGGAAATAAAAACAGAAATAGCAATACATCAATGGAAGAGAACAGTTTGAAAATAGAGCCTTTCTAATATGGGATTCGGTTTATGACCCAGAGAGCTTTTCAATGCAAGAATGGACAGATTTTTCAATAAGTGGTTGGAGACAACTAGAAAAACATTTGGAAAATATAAAATAAGATAATCCACACAATTAAAAGTAACTTTCAGAAATATTAAAATGATCTATTAAAAAAATTAAGCTTATGATGACTGAGGTCCAGGGATCATCTGAATTGGAAAAAAACTAGAAATCAGTAAACACTGATAAATCAATTGTGCTAACATTTCAAAAGTCTGCAGAACAAAATCTAGTTCAACAGCATTATAAAATTAAGCAACCAGCTTGGAAAAACTATGTGCAAAATGTAACTGGCAATCCAGAATTTGTATATTATAGTGAAAAACGTGCATAAACAAATAACAGGAATAAAAGTGGGGAATTATAAATGTTTAATGCAGGGAGTAAAACAAATAGCTCATAAACATAACAAAAGATGCTTGATCTACTAGCACTCAAGTAAATGAAAAGTTAAAATAATCTGGCAAAAATTAAAAAGTGGCATTACTTATGTGAAAAATAGCTATCAGTATTTAATATACACATATGATTCTTGAGGATAAGTGCTTATTTGAATCACTGAATTACTTGTTAAAATGCCGGTTCTAAAACAGCAGGTCTGGACTGGGACATGGAACCTTTTATTTCCAGAAACTCCCATGTGAAGTCAGTGCCCAGTACACGAATCACAATTTGGTAAATCTCTAATAAGACACACTTCTAAACACATATTCTAGAATGTCAATTTTGACACGTACATAAAGATATATTTACTAAGCTGTCAAGAGTGGGATTTTTTTTAATTGCAAAAACCTGGAAACTGCTCAAATATTTATCAAAAATGAATGTCTCTGTAAACAAAGGAATAATCTCACTCTCCTGGGATATTATACCAAAATATCAAAGGATGAAAAAGATCTACCTATAACGACATGAGAACAGATTTTTCATTACAAGACAAAGTTGCAATAGAAGGTGTGCCACATAATCCCACTTATAGTTGTCTTCTGCTTGTAAGGAGGAAATGCAAAGTTGTGCAAATTAGGAGAGATACCAATGTTGTATGTGAGTGAGTATCAAGGAAAGAAGGTGATAAGTGCTCAGGGAAGCTTCTCTGAGCACTGCCATCAAATTCCAAGTCAGGAAAGACAGTTGCTGGTATAACAAGGAACTCACTCAACTTGGAATAATATAAATAATTGCAAAATCACATGACAGATGTCCTCTATTCCCCTCCCTCCTTTTAGGTCTCATTTCCCCCTTTTTTCTTGGAATAGGTTTTGGTTGTTGTTAATAACTCATGCTATGAAATAAGTATGTGTGATATAGTAGAGTTGGTCTTGAAATTTTAAAACACTCCTGCAGCAAAGTAATTATTTTTTTATTTTTTTAATTTTTATTTTTTTTCTGCAAAGTAATTATTATAAAAATACTGACTTCACTCAGATTGTATTAGATCTCAATTACACTGATACAAGCTCTGTGACGAATTGAATTTCAAGTTGAACGTTCTGAGAAATCAGAGAGAGTAAGAAGTGAAATTGAATAAAAGTTAATATTTTCCTTTTTTGGAAAGATAATCATTTTTAGAATCTCAAAAAATTAGTCTCTCAAAACTAAAGAGGAGCTTGAGGACTGTCCACATTTGTTCTACACAGGGTTTGACTCCCTTCTAGGATATTATGACCAACCAAAACAACACCATATTGTTCCTGAATTTCTAAACAGATGAGAGGTGAAAATTTATAGTCATCAAGGTATGTGCATGCCTGATGATTAATAATAGCCCTGTGCTATCATCAGATCGTACATATATCAAATTTTCCCATGTAAGGGATAATACATATGGAAACTTACTAAGGTTCTATACAACAAAGATAGATAAGAATGCATTAAAAACTCCAAGATTGTAGAGTTATTCTAAAGGTCATATTAATACCAATTAACGGTTTACCTTCATCCTGATAAAGAAGCAAATGCAATGTTATATTTAGCAAAAAATTGAATCTAATAATGTGGATACTTAAGTTAGTGCTCTCTGATGTTCTTCAATGATCTGTTTACTAGCTTCTAATAAGAAAAACAACAAATGAATGAGACATGTGGGCGAGGCCATAATGTTGGCAAATATCTTTGAAGTACTAGACTACACAAAGTACTTAAAAGTACTTTAAGGGATGGTAATCTAGTTTATATTCAATTTATTTCATTCTCCTACAAAGCCCTGAGGAACATATTCCATTTGTTGCACAAAAGCCAATTACAGTAATGGGCTGTTCACAAGAGTTTCCAGCTCTCAGAATTAGTTCTTACTATTTAACAGTACATTTTCAGATGGCTGTGAGGCTAATCATTTCTAATTCTTCAGTAACTATGTTTATAGGATTGGCATAAAAACTACACCATTCTTTTAGTATTCAGTGTAGACCAAGTTGAACAAACTAACAGAAAAGGAGAAAAAAAAAAAAGACTTTGGTTTATCACGAAAACAGAATCACAAAGAATAATTTCACGGTAACAAGGTCCCCTGGCGGGAATATAAATTGTTAAAATGTTTTTATAACATTTCCACTGGAAGAACACCTCTAATTCAAAGCTAGTCCACATAGTCAAGAAAACATAGCCCAATGATAAGTTCTTAACTCTGGGGTTCCCTAATTTTTACTTCTTTAAATCCAACTCACTGAGAAAAGCAATTTGTAAAGTGGGGCTGCTCTGGTTGAAAGGGGATGGGGATGTTCCTAGAATTCTGGCCCTGGTTCTTATCCTTTTGTCACCCTAGGTATGATAGGATGCCTTTCCTTTGTATGTGACTCAAATCTTTGTTTTATATTTCTTTTATCCAAATACCTAGGCATCTGACAGTTTCAACCAAACTTTCAATTATGTATTGTAATTTTTATCTGTTGCAATACATGAAAATACATTAAAATTCCAGACTCAAAAGCTAGAATTTCTAAGTTACTCTGTGCATTTCACAAAATAAAGCTGTTAACGGGGAGCAAAGTACTGTGCATGAACTTGATTTTTTCACATCTGTATAGTATTTTATGGTATTGAGGCTACAGAAAGGTGTCAAACATGTATTTAATGTGTCTTTAAAAAAAAAAGATTTTATTTATTTATTCATGAGAGACACAGAGAGAGAGAGAGAAAAAGAGAGAGAGGCAGAGACACAAGGCAGAGGGAGAAGCAGGCTCCATGTAGGGAGCCTGACGTGGGACTCGATCCCAGGTCTCGAGGATCACACCCTGGGCTGAAGGCAGCGCTAAACCGCTGAGCCACCAGGGCTGCCTTAATGTGTCTTTTTAAGTAAACTCGTTGCAATTAAAATATTTGGAATTAAGGGTGCCACATTTCAACTTGTAAAGATCTTTTTAACTCTACTATGTCATGAAGACGCTTTGTATAATGTCAGACTATAGCTAGAGAAGCTAAGTTTAATAAATATCAAAAAGAAAAAAAAGAGCTATTCATTAGCTTTGTGCCATTGGCAAGTTGCCCTCTTTTCTGGCTTCAGTTTTCTTGACTGTAAAACTTTTTGCTCATAAAGTTGTTGAACAGATGGAACTGTTCAAGGTGGAAAAGTCACTCAATTTATGTCCAGCGGATGTTCATTAGATGTTCCTTTCTTTTCCTTAAGCTTGGGACCCTGAAGCCCTAGATATAAAAGATGTTTTACTTTCTGGGCCCAATAATTTATTGTCTTGGTGTTTGGGCCATAACCTTCTATTATGATCTAGTCAAATGAGGCACTTCTTTGGCCCTTGATTTTTCTTAAAGCTTTCAGTATTTCTCAGTGGGGGCGCAATGCGCATTTGAGATAGGAAAACTAATTGTAGAGAGCTATTGCAAACACATACAATGCATGCAAATCTAAAGATTTCCCACTAAATGCCAAAGGCAAATCAGTCATTGTAGGACCCCAAATAAGCAGATCAATAAAACACACCTACACATTTCCAATAATCCACAATTTCTCCCATAAAAGACCACTGGACCCTTTAAAATCCTACAAGAGTCTTTTCCATTTTACTCATTCTCTCACACAGTTGAATAAAATATATTAGCTAGTTTTTGTAGGCTAGATTCAATTTAAGTTTTATTTATGATTAAAAGTCATCTTCTTCACCTATTACAATAATTAAGATTTGGCCTGGATTAACTTGAAGGTGTGGGAACTTGTAGGTATCATCAATTCTTCCAGCTGTTGATACCTAATTAACTTTGAGAATAAGAAAAAATAATTTTAAAAAATCACATGACTCATACCTGGGAGAAAGCTGTAAATTTTTTCCTCTTGCAGAATGTGATCCACCTGTATACTGGAAGCTTCAAAATCAAAACCAGAATCTCCATCATCCACATGTCTCTGAAATATCTGTCACATTTAACCAATCAGCTTTTTTTTTTTTTTTGGAGTATAACCAGAATCTTCTTAAAATTATTTAGTGACTAAATTTCCCCCTCCCTCACCCCAAATAACCTTGCACTTCATTTTATTTAAAGGGTGCCTGCATTTTTTTTTCACTCAGTTTCTCAATTCCTGCAGCTAGAAGTTGGAATAAATTCAGTTTTGGGCTCTTCAGATTGAGTAATTAGTGCTTTGCTTTTAGCAGCTTCCTCCTCCCTGCTGAAGCTGATTCCTGTGTCTTTCTGTTTCAGAGTCCAAGTGACCTATTTCGCTGGTGCCTAATTTTCTATTTCTGATCTTAAACCGCCTCTATTTTCCAGCTAATTTGCAGAGAGGATGACTGACAAGCTTCTCTGAAAGCTGTGAATAAGCACAATTTCCTGACTCTGTTTATCAGCCCTGCCACCTCCCCTTGTCTCTGAACACATACGGGCCCTATCCCCAAGTACTTTGATCTTCCTGAACTGAACTCTGAGTATTAGAATAATCTCTGCACTTGTTTCCACATCCCTTGGCAATCATAGTGGAAATTTTCACCTATAAGATGTGAATGGTTGGTGTGAGGAAACTTTATCGTACCTGCGCTTGCCAAGGGAGTCTGCTTCTCTCCCCAAATCTCCCAAATCTGAAGACTGGGTGTTTTGATGCAAGAGAAGCAGCAGAGCCACAGCTCTGAGGCAATCACCAAGCGGTTGTCAGAGGCCATGGCAAGGGCTTTCTCTTTGTTTTGGTGACCTTGGCTGCTCTCTGATTTGGCTTTTGGTAACACAGACCCACTGGGAACTTTTCCACAGATCTCCAGACCTCCACAAATGAGTCCCTGTTGACTCAAGTAGGATGAACTCCTATGCTTCCTAATCTACACAATAACCGAGGATGCACCTGGCTGGTCTGGGTGGCCCATCAATTCCACGGACCCAGAGAGTGGCATTCCCTTCCTCCATCAGCCTGTTCCTGCTTCTCCAGGTCAAAGAGGGAGCCTATTCATTAAGGCAAAGGAATGCGAATAGGCAAAACAAAAACAAAAATAAAGCCTATCACATAGAATACGAAGTTAAATGATTTCTAAGTGGGTTAGGTCAAGGGCGCATCAATTTCCCTCTCTACCATGATTCACGCTCAGATCTATTCTGTTGATCATTGTGTTCTCAAAGAGAAATTTTGTGACCAAAATACTGATATATCCCTCCCCACCCCCAAACAAAGGGGGAGAAAATATCAAAATGTCTCATGTCATTTTCCAGGTTTTTATGTCCCATAGGCCTTAATGAATTTTCCATTTGCATCAACTGTCTTTCTCCTTCATGTGAAGGTTTTATTTTTTTAAGCTTGGAGATTTTGGTGTTGATCTATTTAAAAGGTAACAGGTGAAGTGAGTCCCAAGATCTGTGGGAAAATATAATCACTGTTGTCCTTTCAGCTATTTGAATAACTACTCTTCTCATCCAATGTACTTGCCATAAAAAATGCAGACTCGTGCCCCATACTAGCAGGTCCTTCCCCTGTGAGGGAGGTCAGGCAGGCATTACTGACATTAGTCTCCTGAGAGGAAGCCATGGATCAGAGAGATGGAGTAATGTGGTGTCCCACCCACCATACTCACAGCACTCTGTCTCTTGCTTCGGACTATGCACACGGTAGCAATACAGCGTATATCCTTGGGGCTCACGTAAAATGATTGTTCAGATCTAACAAGGACCAATGGAATTCGCATCTGACCATCCAGACCCCATTTGGTTCTCAGGTCTTTAGGTTCTCAGTGCTGCGCAATCTCCAGCCAAGTCCTTGGACCAGAATACAGTCCCAGCAAGAATACCACACTCCTAGCTATTAATCTATTGCCTTAATTTTCCAGATTCCTCAACTATTGTTTACCCCTGCCCCTTTTAGCACAAATCCTTGTCATATTAATAAATGGTAACATTCCTTTGAGTCTGCCCTCATCTCTATACCTGTCAAACCTATAGCACCCCCATGGGCAGCCCTGATGGGGCATAGTTCAGCTGTGCATTCTAATCTGGAACAATTATTGTGCAGAGAGGTGTGTGATAACTCGCACACGGATTGCCACTGACCTTACATTTAGGGAGATTCTGAGTCCTATTCCTAACAGGAAGAAGGATTTTCATTTAACCCACATGCTCAGTCCTGTTTCCCCTTGCTAGCAAGAGATTGTATGTGGAAAATGGTAAAGAAAGAGAAATTGTATACATTTATCCATAACACAATATTTTTACTACACTTGGGTTTTTCTACCTTTATTCTTATTTCAAGACCTAGCACTATGCATGAGAGACGAATGTACCTTGAAAAAGTTTCTAAAGACCTGTGTGAGATCATTCTAGTATATCATGTTGCCTTTGGTCAATGTTTTGCTCTCTAGATACTTATGAAAATATGACTTAATGTCTTCATGAAACAGAAACATGTTTATATTTTTCTAAAATCATTCTGGAGAGGGACGCCTGGGCGGCTCAGTGGTTGAGCATCTACCTTTGGCCCAGGGTGTGATCCTGGAGTCCTGGGATCGAGTCCCACATCAGGCTCTCTGCATCAGGCTCTCTGTTTGCTTCTCCCTCTGCCTGTGTCTCTGCCTCTCTCTCTCTCTGTGTGTGTCTTTCATGAATAAATAAACAATTAAAAAAATCATTCTGGAGAACTTTCTTCATAATTGACCAAAATGTGAGTATTCATAATTTAAAATTTACATGAAATTGGGTCAATGCTGAACTCAAAATGACTTTGCAACTCAAAAATTATCTTCAATCGTCAGAGTAACCCTGAATAACAACTTATAAAGTTCATATAATTTTTATTGCTACCTTTTTAATGATGTTTAGATATTTTAAGAAAATATTTTAATTTGTCACCATGATATTTCACAAAAATACACCAAGAAGGGCAATGTCTATTTTGTATGTAATATAAAATTTTACTGTCATTATCAAATTTAAAGGGACTAAATTGAAAGGAGAAACAAAATATCATCATCTTTCAATTTAATTGACAATCTCCAGCACATAGCAGGTACTTAAAAACAACTTTTATGGCAGACTGGGTGGCTCAGCGGTTTAGCACTGCCTTCGGCCCAGGGCATGATCCTGGAGACCCAGGATTGAGTCCTGCGTCGGGCTCCCTGCGTGGAGCCTGCTTCTCCCTCTGCCTAGGTCTCTGCTTTGTTGTCTCTCTGTCTCTCATGAATAAATAAATAAATAAATAAATAAATAAATAAATAAATAAATAAATAATAAAATCTTAAAAAACAAAAAACAACTTTTTATGTGCCCAAGTTAGACTATGTGTGTATGTGCATGTATATGCTTATGTGTTGTTCTGCTGCTCGCTACACTTTTTGAGAAACTTAACATTTTTCTGGGACAATCTCTCAAGCAGCTCTCAGGAATTAGTCCCATAAACTAAATATTCTCACACATAAAATATGTCTTCCTAAAACTCAACAGAAAAGTTGGCTCTATTGCTTAATTGCATCTAACTCCAGAGTTCACTGAACTTTGACCTCCTCCATAATTCCCACCTAATTTCATCTCATTAACAGCAATTATGTTGTCATATATAATGCCACCCACTTTCATTCACTTGTTGTTTATATCAACAGTGTTTGGATCCCTTAACAGTTTCCGCTTTTAGTTGACTTTTAGGCAAATGTTCATTTTGATGATACTAAATGTTGCTTATAACTCATTTCCTACTAAATTGGCTAATGCTCTATTTATTTATCCATGGAAACTCTGAAATGCTAAAAGTGTCACTTGCTACAGATATCTTTGAGAAATGACTCAATATTACCTTCATTTTCCTAATACAGGGAAAATAATTTCTATCTTGCAAATATTTTTGTTGTAAAAAGTGTGATAATACATTTGACGGAATCCTATAAGTGAAACAATGCAAAATATTAATATCATTATGATCATTCTTCCTTCTGATAGAAATTGAATGTATATAAAACAAGATCTAGTTCCTTGAATGTTAAAAAAGTTCTCTTAACGTCTAATCTTAGTATAAGCCACTCCAGTGAGTGTGTCTATAGCCATATGAACAGAGAATCAAACTAGCTATATAAATGTGAAGTCATTTCAACCTGAATCTTTGGCCCAATACTTAAGCCCATCTCCTACCTGTTGAGCTGATTTGTACCATCTGTTAACACTGAAGAACATGTGTCTTCCCAACAGTCAAAAAGTATCCTAGTATCCTTATGCACTTTTCCTAGTACTTCTTTATATTCCTGTTATGTTTCCTGTGTAGAGGACTGGAAAATAATATCTGATTTCAAGAAAATAAAAGCCAAAAGTAAATCAAGATTGTGTTATATTGGAGACAAAATGATAAAATAGAAGAAAATTCCAAAGTAAAATCACACAAGTATGGTGGAATAACTTTTGACAAAGTAGCAATGTCAATACAATGAAGAAAGGATATTCTTTCAATAAATGATGCTGAAACAGCTTGACATTCATAAACAAAAAAAAATAATAAACCTCATCATATACCCTTTATCTTTTTTTTATATACCCTTTATCTTATACAAATATAGTTCAAAATGGATCATAGACATAAATACAAACCCTAAAACTACAGAACTTTATAAAAAGTTTTCTCAATCTCTGTACTATTGATTTTTTAGGAGGAATATTTTTTTTTCTGTGGAGCTACCCTGTGCATTGTACAACATTTAACAGAATTCCTGGTCTCTACTCACTAGTTGCCAAGAGTACCCCTAAATTTTGCCCTCTTTTGAAAATAACTGTTCTGAAGAATAACACATAGGAGAAAAATCTCTGTAACCTTGCATTAGATAGAATTCTGAGATAAAATGCATAATCTACTTGAAAATAAAGGTGAACTTTATTGAAATTAAGATGTTTGCAACTAAAATGATTGCTGTGGTAAAGACTCTTTCTCACAGAGGTGAAGAAGATAACAGCACATACCACATATATTAGAGGAAAATAGTTGAAAATCACATATATGGGCAAGACTTGCATCCAGAATGTATAAAGACCTCTCAAAACTCAACAGTAAGAATGAAAACATCCACGTAGAAATAAGAAGCTCATACTGGCTAAAGCACAAGAAGCAAAAAGGCACAAGATTAGTTTTAGAAAACTAGCTACAGGCAGAGAATGTAGGGTCTAGTCCTTGGTTTATGTTTTCATTGTTTTAAGGACAATCGGAAATCATTCATGACCTTAAGGAAGGGAATGTAACATCAAATTTGGGTTTTAGAAATATGTCTCCAAGGAACTAGAGAAAAATGAAATAGGTTAGAGACCAAATAGAAAACTATATTCATAGTTCTAAAGAGAGATGATGGCTTGTGGTAATAGTAAGGTGGTTGCAGTAGGTATTGAGAGAAATGGACTGACCAAGGTTCATTTGGGAAAAGAAACTCACAAAGTGTGAATATAGTGGAGTGGTTAAGAGTTCTGGGTCTCCAGTAAAACAGAGTTGGGTTTTCTTTCACATGTGGGTCATGATGCTTAGAAGAGTATGTTAGAACCTCTCCCTGGAGAAACAAATATTTAACCGCTGGAATTTATTATTTTTAAACTGTAATTCTCTAGCAATTCTCCTAAGGGCATACATCAAATAGAAAAGTATTCAAGAATTCTATCAGGTCTTTGTAAAAACATTGAAAGCCTATGTTTTTTGAGCCACAACCCACACTTGTCCCCTCTTTTGGCCAATTTAATGATTGACATTATACTCTGGGGCTATAGTTTCACCCTGGGTGGGGGTGGAGTGGTGGGGGTGGAGGGGTAGGGTGCTAGGCCACCTGTATCTCTCAATAACCACCTCAGCTTATTATTATAGGAGCTTTGTTCTAGGAAAGTTCCAAGAGGACTGGTCAACTTTCTCCTACTGAGTCCTCATTCATAGAGTGGAGACTCTACCCTAGGCATGGTAGTCCTAAACTACTGGTTTGGAAGCCTCTAAACAAGCTCACTTGTAGGGCAAAGGTTTCATACTAGGAAGAGCAAACCAAGTAGATCAGCAGCTACCATCGCTACCCAGAGTCCTGTTCTTAGAGTGGGGATGACACTCTAGAAGAAGCTACCTGCTATTCTCACTCCAAGCAAATTTCAGTGATTTCTTTCTAGGGAAGAAGGAAGCCTTAAAAACAAATTGTTCCACCTTGGTTCCTAAGGAGACTAACATTATTTGAAACAGACTGTGAGGAATTTCATGCCTAAGGATGTTATCAAAAACAATGGAGCTTTTGATGCTGAACAATTAAAAGGAGACTGGTAGTTCCATGACAGCCATAACAAATGAAATGGTAGACTGACTTAGAAATTCAACAGAAAGAACTAAGGAGAGAGACAGTGATGAAGAATTCTTTTGGTATCAAGCCAGCCTCAATATTGGTAAGACCTTACCCCTGCAAAAGAAATCTACTTTAATCAGATCATGATAAGGGACAGTTTATGCCCAAAGTTGTTGCTGGAAACAATAGAGCAAGTGGAGGCTAACATCTGGATGTGATACCAATAGAGACAGGCCAACTTAGGCACTCTGAGAGACTGGGTGCATCCTGTAGGATATGTCCTCTAAGGAGTGACATTAGAGGCTGGCACTTAGGGTAACAAACTTCAATGAATTTGTCACTAAAAAAAATGTAAAAGCAAACAAACAACAACAAATCACAAAGGAGAATCAGTATCTATAGTTGCTAAAATGTTTTATCTAAAATGTATAGTCTTTAACAAAAACAATTATGACATCCAAAGAAACATTTATATGTGACCCATACACAGGAAAAAGATCAGGGAATAAGGCCAGCCTTTGAGAAACCCAAATGCTGGCCTTAGTAGACAATGAGTTCAAAGTAGATATTACAAATATTTAAAAGAACTGGAGGAGGCCACTTCAAAGATTTAAAGAAAAGTATGATATATAGTTCATCAAATAGGAAATATTAATAAATATGTAGAAATTATAAAATGTATCCAAATAGAAACCCTGAAGTTGAAAAGTGCATAATTAAAATAAAAAATTCACTAGAGGACCTCAACAGAAAATCTGAGGCAGAAGTAATCAACACATCTGAAGATAGATTGATAGAAGTTACACTATCAGAAAAAAAGAAAAACCCTATCAACCAAGAATCTTATTTCCAACAAAACTCTCTCCAAAATAAAGGTGTAATAAGGACATTCCTGGATGAATAAAAATGGAGAGAATTTGTTACAAGTCGAACTACTTTGCAAAAAATACTATAGGCAGTTCTTCAGACTAAGAGCAAGTGGCAGCAGACAATAATTTGAATCTGTATGAAAAATAAACAGTACCAGTTAAGTAACTTTGTAGAGAATTACATATCTCTTCTCTATATTTTTAACTAATTAAAAAGTCATAGCATAAAATAATATGTATGTAATTGTACTGTCAGGACTAAAATATACAAATTAACAGCATAGAAGGTAACTAGGAAAAAAGCTGTCCTGCAGTAAGAAAATGACATTAGATAGTAATCTAAATCCAGAGAAAGAAATGAACCAGAAATGGCAAATTATGAGGCTAAAAAAATAAAAACTCTGTAAGCATATACTATTTCTGTTTTCCCGTCCCTTTTTATATAAAAAAAAAAAAACCTCAAAAATAATAATTATGAGAATCACATTGTTAGGTTTGTAACATAGATAGGCATCATACTTGCAACAATAATAGCAAAAATAATAAGCGAAAGGAGAGAAAGAAATAGAGAAATACAAATAAAATTCTATATTTCAGTGGAATTAAGTTAGTGTAAATCTATAATAGATTCTTTTTTTCTAGAAAGTCTCTTTTTTAAGATTATTTATTCATTTATTCATAGAGACACAGAGAGAGAGGCAGAGACACAGGCAGAAGGAGAAGCAGGCTCCATGCAGGGAGTCTGACGTGGGACTCCATCCTGGGTCTCCGCAATCACACCCTGGGCCAAAGGTGGTGCTAAACCACTGAGCTACCCGGGCTGCCCTCTATAAGACATTCTGATAGATTGATATTGATATAAGCTCTAGAGAATCATAAAAACTTATTTAAATATTAAAATTATCCAAGTTAGGGCTCAGTGGTTAAGCATCTGCTTTTGGCTCAGGTCATGATCCCAAGGTCCTGGGATCAAGTCCCAGGTCAGGCTCTTACTTCGGGGAGACTGTTTCTCTCTCTCCTTCTGCCTACCACTTTCCCTGCTTGTGCTCTCTCTCTGTCAAATAAATAAATAAACTTTAAAAAATTTTTGTTAAATGATTAATAAAATTATACAAGTTAAATTATTAAATGTTATACTAGAAAATATTCATTTAGTGTAAGAGAAGGTAGTAAAGGAGAAACAGAGGAACCAGACAGACATGAGACATGAAACAAAACAAATAAGAGATATATATTCAAGAATATCAATAATAACAGTAAATACAAATGAGTTAAACAATCTAATCAAAGGAAGGTATTATCAAACTAGATTTTAAAAAATATCCAACTAAATGCTGTTTAAAGTAGAAATATTTCCATTTCAAAGATACATATGGATTGAAAATAGAAGGACAGAAGATATACCATACAAACATCAACCTAAAAGAGCTGGGGTAGCTGTACAAATACCAAAAAAAAAAAAAAAAAAAAATAGATTTCAAAAGCAAAAAAAAAAAAAAAAAAAGTCCCTAGAAATCAAGAAGGACATTTTGTAATGATGAAAGTATCAATCCATCAGGTCAACATACAGTTATAAGCAGAAATGTACCTAATGGAGCCCTAGTGTACATGAGGATAGACTGTCAAAATTGAAAGCAGAAATAGAATTGTCAACAATGATATTTGGAAACTTTACTATCACACATTAAATAATAGATCTAACAGGGAGACAAAAGATTAACAAGGATATAGAAGATGTAAGCGAAGTTTAGTAAATTTAAAAGGATTCAAATCATTTTGACTACAGTTAAATTAGTAATCAATAACAAGGAAATTGAGATAATTCACACCTGTGTAGAAATTGAACTACACCCTTAAAGATCTCAAATGGGTCAAAAATAAATAGCAGGAGAAATTCCTTGAGATGATTTGAAGCAAAACAAAACATTCTTGAAAGAATCAAGTTGAAGGATTCACACGAATATCAACATTTGTCACAAAACTGCAGTAATCATGACATTGTGATATTGGCCTAATGATAGACATAGCAATCAACTGAATAGAATTGACAGTTGAGAAATAAGTCCATACATTTGTGGTAAATTGTGTTTCAACAAGAATGTCAAGACAATTCAATCAGGAAAGCATCCCCCATGCTCCAAAATGGCACTAAGACAACCTTGTATCCACATGCCAAAGAGATCATTTGTGCTCTTTCCTCACAGCATTACCCTCCCCACAAAAATATCATAAAATAGATCATAGACAAGTGTAAAAGTTTTAAAAGTCTTAGAAAAAAATTCTAGCGGTGAAATCTTGTGACTTTGAGGGAGGAAATGGTTTTTTGTTGTTGTTTTGGTTTTCCTTGGTTTTGTTTTTAGGACATCAGAAATATAAGTGACAAAATGAAATACAAGATACATTAAACCTCATTAAATTTAAAAACTTTTGTGCTTCAAAGTATACCATGAAGGACATGAAAGACAACCCATGTAGTGAAAGAAAAATATTTAAAAGTCATATCAGATAGGAGTCCTGTACTCAGAATTCATCGAGAATTCTGACAACTCAATGATAAAAGAACAAACAACCAAATGTTAAAATGGGCAAAAGTTCTGAATAGGATTCTTCAAAGGTTACATACAAATTATCAATTAGCCCATGAGAAGATGTGCATCATCAGTCATTAGGTAAATGCAAGTCAAAACCACAATAAAATAGCATTTCACAAACACCAAAGTTAACTATAATTAAAAGCTTTGAAAATAGCATGTGTTGGCAGAGATGTGGAGGGGTCAGAACCCTCAAATATTGTTAATGGAATGTAAAGTGAATTTGGCAGCTCCTCAAAATATTAAACATAGAGTTACCATATAACCCAACATTTCTACTCCTAGCTATATACCTAAGGGAAACAGAAACATACATTCACACAAAAACTTGAACACAAATGTTCAGGGAAGCCTTATTCACACTAGCCCCGAAGTGGCAACAAGTCAAATGTCCATCAACTGATGAATGTGTGAAGAAAATCTAGTAAATCCACACAACAGAGTATTATCTGGCAATAAAAATAATGGGGTAATAATATGTTACAACAGGGACATACCTGGAATAAACTAGGCTAATGTAAAAAGCCAGTCGCAAAATATCTCACATTGTAAGATTTCATTTATGTGAGATTTCCAGAACAGGCAAATTTAGAGATACTGAAAGGAGATGTTATTTTAAAACAAGAAGTAATAAAAAATTATTATGAGTGTCAACTGATGAGGGATTGCTGGTTTCTAATGAATTCATAGAAGCTTAGTCAAAATAATTATTTTTCATTTTAATGGGTATGCACCATCAAAATCATGGATCATATGAGAAAATGGATGATGCACAGAAATCTACTTTGGGCTTTCTCTATTGCTATCATCCTCTAAGAACATGGGACAGATTATACAGTCATAAAAATACTGAAACTAATCCCAAAAGTATCCTAAAATGTTGTCATATACTCCCCCAGGTTCCTCTTCTCTTGCTCATTTTCTTAGTCATAACTGCTCTAAGAATTTTTTCAAAAACAAAATAAACACTTTCAAAAAGACCAAATTTGCTCACATGTAATCTCGTTACAGAGAAAATTTTTGAGTTTGTACTTTCGATATTTTTAAAGGTATGAAAGGCATTACATGGATATTCTCTTTTGTTTAGTATTTTACTGTAAGTCAACAAATGCATGATAGTATCTCTGTTAAGGACAGAAAATTAATCGACTACTAGCAGTAGTATAAATCTCAGCAATTTTCTAATTACAGAGTGTATCATGGTATTTTAATTTTTTTGGTTAGAATAAACACTTTTCATTTCCTGTTAGGACTCACACATGATGGATCTGGATACTTGGTATGTGGCTGGTATCATGTGTCTCTCCTACATTAAATGTACCCATTTATCTGCTTTCCTAACTACAAGGATGTCATACAGTCAAACCTTCACCAGTATGCTGCAGAGGATATAGCCCAGAGCCCAACTTAAGCAGAGCATCCTGAGAATCACAAGATTTTATTTCCCTTGATAGTCTTGGGACAATTTTGTTTCCCAGGGTCTGGGGGCTTTTAAGGAAATCTTTAATTCTCTACAAATTATTTCTCTAAGACATAAGCCAAAAAGGTAGGGGATGCCTGCTTTACAGACTGGAGGCAGGAGAACATCTATCATTAAATATATTGACCCCACAACCCATGAACTGATTAAGCATTAGATAGAGACTGAGGAATTATTTATTTTGAGGGTTGTAGTTTTCATACAATTTATCTGGTTAGCAATTCAGAAAATCACTCATCGAAGAAGGAAAATATCCCCGATCTGTCAAACAAAGATGGAACAAATGACAGCTTTTTAGGAATTGGGAATCTGCCAGGAACTATGCTCATCAACCTATTTCTCAGAATCATATATGAGGAAATATTTTGCCCACTATTTCATTCAAATCATACACATTACATCACATCTTCTGATACATTTTGTGTGAGTCATATTCATCACTATACGCACACACACACACACACACACACACACACATATATACTGCATACTAGTTTGTATATTAAACAGAATGAAACAAATAAAAATACATCATAAAATATATTCAGCTTATCCTCAAGATTCAAATATTCACTCCAGGTGCATATGGTGGTTCAGCCGGTTAAGTTTCCAACTCATGATTTCAGCTCAGGTCATGATCTCAGGGTCCTGGGATTGAGCCCCATATGGGGCTTGCACTGTGTGCAGAGTTTACTTATCCCTCTCCCTCCCCTAGCTTGTGTGCTCTCTCTATCTCTGCCTCAAATAAATAAAATCTAAAAATAAAACAAAAATCACTCCAAAATTTCTACTAGTAGTAATTCAAAATGCATTTCAGAAAATGGTTTGATATGCTTAATAGCATTTTAAAACCCCATATGAAAAAAGCTGAAATTTTTAAAAATAAATGAAAGCAAAAGAAAAATGAATAATGAAAAAAGAAAAGGAAATTTAAAATAGTTTAGGAAAAGGGGTTGAGTAAGTTATATAAACAGCACTACGGAAATTTGAATGAGATATGAAAGAGAGAAAATGGTGCCTAAAAATATTTTGACAATAATGGCTGAAAAATGCCCAAATTTGGTGAATGATAGAAACCAGAAACATGCAGATACAAGATGCTCAACAAATGTCAATTAGAATAAAATATAGAAGCCACATCACAGCACAAGCCATATCATAGCCAAATTTTTAAAACTAAATATAAAAAGTCTTAAAAGTGCATAGGGAAAAATAACACACATATAAGAAAACAATGGTTTAACAAGAGCTAACTTCTCAGAAACCATAAAGGATAGAAAAAGAGAATGAAACAACATTCAACCAAATTAAAGACATCTATGAAAAATCTACAACTATCTTAGTTGTATCTTAGTTGTAGATCATAACCATCAGTGAAATACTGCTTTCTGCATAAGATCAGGAACAAAGTTTGATGTTCACTTTTGCTGCTTCTATTTAACGATGTATTAGAGATCCTAGACTGTACCATAAAGCAGAAAAACGAAATAAAAAGGCATACAGAAAGTAAAAGAAACTTACTTAATTATGTATATGGCCAAAAAAAAAAATTATGCACATGGACAGTCCTAAGGAATCTACCAAGAAGCTATTTGAGCAAATCAGTGAATTTATCAGGGCCTCAGGATACAAGGTCAATATTAAAAGTTCAACTGTGTTTTTATGATTATTAAACAAATGGAAAATGACATTTTAACAGAATGTATTTACAAGAGCACCGAAAAATACTTAGCGATAATTTTTTCAAATGTATAGGACCTGTACTCTAAAATGCAGAAATCACTGAAAAGGAAAATCAGAGAGGACCCACATAAGTGGAGAGATATAAAACGGTCATGAATTAAGAGATTTGACGTGATTAAGATGGCAGTTCACCTCAGACTGATCTATTGATTGAATGTTACTCAAACAAAATCTTAGCCAGTTTTTTTGAAAAAACTTACAAGGTCATGCTAAAATATATATGGTAAAGTAAAAGACCTAGAATAACCAAACAATTTCATAAAATAAAAATAGCTCGAAGGGCTTACACTATCTCATTCTAAGACTTACTTTAAATTTCAGTTGTCAAGAGAGTGTAGAGTTACTATAAGAATAGACATATAGAATAATGGAGCATCGTGAACAATGCAGAAATAGACTTTCCACTTAAATGATCACTTGATTTCCTAGAAAGGCATTAAGATAATTTAATGAGGGGAAGATGGTCTATTCAACAAACAATGTTGAAACAAATAGCAACCCATATAGGAAAAGTAAACATTGACCCTTACTTCATTCCAAATAGAAAATTAACTTGGAATGGATAATAGACCTGAATGTACTTGCCAAAGCTTCAAGAAGAAAAGAGATGATTTCTAGACATTGGATCAGGAAAAGATTTCTAAGCAGGGTACAGAAAGCATGAACCATAAAGTCTTTTAAAAAGTGACAAAAATAAACATCAAAATTGAAAACTTTTTTAATTTTGATAGTTATGAAAATGAAGTGTCAAGCTACAGACTGGGAAAAATATATATGATACAAGGCTTGCATTGAGATTATTAAAAAACTATTATAATTGAAGAATAAAATAATCCAATTTTTAAAAGGTATAAAAGGTATAAAAAGTGGGAGCATACACTTTATTAGAGATACACAAATAGTAAATAAACCCATGAAAATACACATAATATCCCCAGTCATCAGAGAAATAAAAATTAAAACAATCAGATACCATTACCCACCCACTAGAATAGCTAAAGCTAAAAAGACTGACAATACCAAGTGTTGATGAGGGTATAGAGCAACCATAACACTCAGGACTCTCTGTGGGAATATAAAATTGTGCAGTCATTCTGGAAAACAGTTTCATAGTATCATTTAAAGTTCAACAGAGATTTATCATCAGACCTAGAAACACTATTCCTAATTATTTTCTTAAGTGAAATAAAAACAGATGTTCACACAAAAACTTGGACCTAAATGACTATGGCAACACTTTCATGAAATCAGAAAATTGAAGCAATCAAATACCCATCAATGGCGAGTGAATAAATACAGTGTGGAATATCCACACTATGGAAGCTTTCCAGACAAGACGTTAATACGTGTGACAACAGGGATGAATCTCAAAAACATTAGACTAAGTGAAAGAAGTCTGAAAAATCACAACAAATCTGTGGGCCCATTTTATAAAGTGTGTTTGTTGACACCTGTAAAGTGCCCAGAACTTCTGACCTATAGAGTCCCACTATCTGGGGACTGGATTTTGCTATTTGCACAGTCTTGGTGTAGTTTAGCTTGTTCCTCTGCTTTTCGTTTTTCCTGCAAATATAGGTGGCTGATCCAGAGAAGGTTCAGATACAGTTTAAAACTCTTTGGCAAACCTTTCATTTCTATGAAATTTTATAACAAAACAGAGAGCAAATTAGTAGTGGTTGTCTGAGTCAGGGTTAGGGTAAGCAGACCAGCTACAAAGGAACACGAGCAAACATTTGGGTGATGGAAACAGTTCTGTCTTATTTGTGATGGTGGTGGTTACATAACACTATAGAATTATCCCGATCTACTGAACTAGATAACCAAAATTAGTCAATTTTATTGCAAAGAAATTATATTCCAATAGAATTGGAGGAGGAATAAAGAAACTTCTAAATATACTAAATAATGTAGAAAAAGTGAACATATAAAAAACCCCAAATACCCACAATTTCATGATACATAAATATTTTAGTATTTCATCTCAGGCTTAGGATTTTCAATGCTCACATATATGCATATGCATTTCCCTTTATAAAAATGTTATATAGAACACATTTTAAAATATACTTAAAAGCGGTGAGTACTCTCTAAAAAAAAAACCTAAAATTGAAAAAATAGATAAAGACAATTTCCTATGATTTATGTCAGCTATTGGACAATTAAAATTAATAATTGAAGCATATGGAATTCATGGCAAATGTGGCCTTTCTTTGCAAGCTGGAACACTAGAAACAGTGTGGTCTGTCCCATTATCTTCACTACTCGATTATACACTTGCTCAGCTCCATGACCGTGACTTAAAACAACACATGCTGTTTCTCTCTTCAGCACTTACTAACAGAAAAATTTAAACTGTTTATACACTCAGTGGATCATGCCAGTAGACTTACTAATTCTAAAGAAATGTTTTTCCAAGCAGAAAAAACTATGCAAAACAACATAATGGACATTATCATTCACAAGAAATTGAAGAAGAGGTTTTCTAAATCTGCAAATGGAGGACCTGGGTTAATTTTATTTTTATATTGGTAAGTTTATCATCCGTCAGCAGGCTTCTTTGAAATCTTTTGATAAAGGACCTGTGATATAGTCAGTTTTAACTACGAATATAAGAATGAGACAGTTTGTGTAATATTTTTCCAACTATTGTATTAATTTAAACAAAATGATTGTGTGGAAAGTATCCAATTAAAAAAGTATTGAGTTTCATGGATGACATGCTAATGTTAGTAAAGTATGAATCAACTCTATTATATGTTGGAATATATATTTGATTTGACAAGAATATGTGTCTAGTAATTCTGAACCTTCAGGAGCTCTTTAAAAGCATATATACAAATAAGAAGCTTTTAAAAATACCACTATCGTGGCATTTCATGTAAAGTCTATCAAAAACCAAAATATGCCTTTTTCTTCTGCAACCAGAAGTGTCCATATCGATAATTCTACTTAATCTTTTCAGAGAGAGCATTGTCTGAAGTGGCGGTTGGTTGGCTTTCTGACAAATGGCCTATGCCCACGCAGAGCAATACGCTGCAAAATATCTGACTGGTCATTCACCGCTCAAAAAATCCCCCTGACAGGTAGCCCAGAACAGCATCAGAGCCCAAACAGGAATAGACATGCCTTTAATAAGCTGAGGGAGAAGCCATGATTCACGTCCAAGGTCTTTCTGCATCTTGCCTCTTCCTCTAACAAGGCCCAGGACTTGAGATACTCCTCCAGAATACCAAATGCATGAGGATGGGAAACCTGCTGCACCTCTCATCCCTGTGCTTAGATTAAAGTTGATCTCAGTTGTCTGGACATATTTAGAGAGGATGGCTCCAACGCGGCCTACCTGGTAAAGGTCAAATAATAGGCATCTTCAAACATCTATTCCAAAGGAAGAAAAATCTTCCACAATACCACCGTTGACAGAGAAACATCATCTTTGTAAACCTGCTGTTTGAACAGGCACCTTTCCTGAGCCTGGATGGTCACTCTGTAGCAAAGGTAAAAGCTAGACGAAGCAGGTATTACAATCTGGGCCTAGAAAGCCCATCTAAACTTTGATGTCTGGTTAGTGGAATGATATCAGGAATTTTAGTTTTTAGTTCTTCCAGGATTGATTTTCCCACTGGATTGGGGATCTGATATGTTGCTTTATATATGTTGCTTTATCTGATATGTTGCTCCACTCTGTGGAGGAAATGTCTATGAGCTGCATAGGTGGTCAAAATGAGAAGTCATCATAGAAATGTGTTGGAAAAACAACTTGTAATGAGGTTAAAATCCTGAGCCTATAACTTAGGAGTCTCCTGCAAGATTCAAGCTTTTGCCTCTTCAAAATAGGAGTAATATCAATCTATATATTGATCTTAGAAGGCTGTTGGAGGAATTAAATAAAAGATTTAGTATAATATCCTTGTTAAATATAACATCCTTAATGTTATACCAATTTCCTTCTCCTTTTCTTTTTCTCAGGAGGACAGTTTCTAAGCCACAAGTAGTCAAGCTGCAATTCTTCTTCCTTGGTTACATAATTTAGCACCATTTTTTGTTTTTGTCTCATCTACTTGATCTATTTAATCCTTTATATCCCCTGTTATCCCACTCCTATCCTCCATTCCCATATACACAAATAAGCCTACCATATGCATATCAACACATATACACCTACCAACACATAACAAACAACACACAAATCTATCTAGGATACTTCACTTAAAAGTTCATCTTTCCTGGGGCACCTGGCTGGTTCAGTTGGTAGAGCATGCAGCTCTCAGTCTTGAGGTTGTGATTTTAAGCCCCAAGCTGGGTGTGGAGATTATTTAAAATTAAAGTCTTAAAAAAAAAGTTCATCCTTCTCATTTTCTAGGCTGAAGCTTATCATAGTCAGAAAGTAGATAATGAGTTCATGCTTCACTAACTCCTACATTCGATTGGTTCATGATCAAGTTACATTACAACCAGTTGCAGTGAACTCAATCCTTTTTCTCATCTCTCTAGTTCTACTTTCTGTGTGATAATCATACGTCCCCTACCTTTTTGAACTTAGGCCTGCTGTATGATATGCTTTGACTAATGTAATTTGTGAAGAAATTATATCTTTCACTTCTTGGCAGAGGTTTTAAGGGCCAAGGCTTATGCCATGCATTTTTTTCATTCCTCCTATGACTAAAAATATTCCAGAAGATGGTTGCTCTGTTAACCTGGATCCCAAAGAGAGGACAATAATGATAATACAGATCATGGTTCCCAGCCAAATTTCAGTGGAAATGTGGTAGGCAGTTAGGTAGCTGTGTAAGGCCTGGATCACACAGGAAGGGGTGGGTGGAGGTGGGGAGGAGGGCAGATGTTTAGTAGGAGGTGTCTGAGACTGCGATTAGGCATATCCTATCTAGATGGCCAAGAAGAATTCCAATACAGAAGCCACTGGATGTGCATTAGCATCGTGGTTTGGCCCACACATGGGCTTTCTTAGGGGGATGCTAGGTAATAAGAAACACAAAATAACTTCACTCAGGTGCACCCCTATAGGGAAGGAACCTTCCTTCCTTCTTGGCTAGCTATAGGAAAGTCAGACTTTTTTCTACTAAAAGCTGGAGCAAACCAGACAGACCCAAGAGGGTGAAGGCCATGACAGGAAACTCCTGACCAAATTCAAAAGCAAAGGCAAGAAACCCTGCTTCCTGCCCCCCAGTAATGAATATTCCACTTTCTAGTTAATAAGACCCTGGGACCAATTACATTCAGGGCACTTAAGTCTCTCAAACTGCACACTCACCTCTCTTGTGAGTGTACTCAATAAACCCTGCTTGCTTGTACTTCCTGGTGTCTTGACTGAATTCTTCCCTGTGAGAAGACCAAGGACCTAGGCCATATCACTCCAGGTGGTAACAGAAATGAATCATAAATAGGAGATAAGTATTTCTAATAAGGTTTGGGAGATTTTATTACTACAGTTTAATCTACCCTCTCATGTCTAATATACTGCTTCAGCCTGAACTAGGTTATTTTAAGTAAACAGACTTCAGCCTTATTTTTTGTTCTTGAATATAATTTTTGTAAACCTCTCTAATATGATAGTAATTTCATTTGGCTGGATCCGTTTATATACTCCAACTCCACATTAAGAGACGATAGCTCTGTGCTTGAGTCTCTAGTACCTACTCAACGTTACTTGCTAATAATTTCTTAGATTCCCATATAGCATTTTCCCCGAGTTTGCTATCAATATAATTCTCCATCTTTTGCAAAAATCATTTTTTAGGTTTAGCACTTTACTGATGATTGCTTTCATGAATTGTGATCTGATCATCGCCATCCCTCCTTGTGCATCAAGCTTTATGTCCTTAGCATCTTTCTTCAGTACTAATGCCTGGATATAGTCCCCTTGTTGTCTATTCAGCTGCGGCGAAATCTGGTCTCTATGTTATTCTCAGTCTATAGTATGAATAATTTTGATCAAGCCACACTTTGATCAATAATGGAATACCCACTCTGTGAGCTACTGACTTTGTGGCATTACCGTTTTAAGTTTTAATTCTGACTCATCTTATGATTTTTCTGTGAAAATTTAATAAAACATGTTACCAAAGATAGTTTGACTAATTGTGTGTGCCAAGTTCATTTACCTATGGGACCAAGAAAATGATTCAGAAAAGTAAATCTGAATTTTTTTTACCACTCCTATGTGTATGAATACACACATACATGCATTCATTGCTTAGAGCTAAGTGAATTGCCTTGTACATTTTTTCATAGATCCCGAAGTTATTAAGAATTTTTTTTTGAAAGAATGCTGTCACATGGAACTCACCATATAGTTCTCCAGTGAGCAAGCTTGGACAGGGGCCTTGGCACAAATGTGAAGTGAGCAATAGAATGCTAGGGGAATATTTGGCCTAGCATACAGGTTAGGGTTGGAATTAATTTAAATGTTGGCTGTCTGACATATTTCATATTTCCCCATCTGACTAGTTGCAGGAGATATGAAATGAACAAGTGAGACACACAGGGGGAAACAGCCTCACCCCTGATGTCATCGCCTCAGTGGTCAGGGGCTACTCAGATGGATCAGACTTAGAAAATGACACCAGGGAGTTAAGAGAGAACAAATCAACAACATGAGGTAACACATAAGAAGGATAAGTTCTTTTGAGTGCCTGGCTGGTTCTGATGGTAGAGCATGCAACTCTTGAGCTTGGGGTTGTAAGTTTGAGCCCATGTTGGATGCAGAGATTACTTTAAAAAAATAAATTTTCTTAAAAAAAGAAAGATAAGTTTTTTTAAAGGGCCACTTGGGTTCAAACATTTTTATTCCTATTTTTCAGCTGTGTGACCTTGAATAAATCGCTTAATCTTGGTAAGTCACGCTCTCTGATCTTTACAATGGTGGTAGATAGTAGCGCTTAACTCAAAGGATGTTTGCAAGAGTAAATGGCAGATAAAAAGCATTTATCCTAGCGACTGATACATAGTATGAGCAAAGTGAGCTGCCACTACCATTATTATTATTATTAAGCTCAGTAAACAGTCGTGCATTTTATTCATCCTCTACTCTTGTCTTACCTTGCTTTCCTTACAACCAAATTATCCCAACTATCCCAATTTTCTGCATAGCACACTCACAGTTCTCTGTTTCTTCCTGTTCCTCAATCCTTCAAAGCATTCCAGCTCTGTATGTCTGTGTTTGTGTATGAAAATGGCATTCTGCGACTGTAAACTCCTCACCTCTCCCCTCATCTGTGCCCCCTCTGCCTCACCAGATGGCTCATCCCTCCAGTGCCCAGCAGGTCATTAATTACAGGGTAAGGGTAGTGCCATGCGAACCTACCTCTCAGATAATTATAATAAAATATTAATGCCAAAGCTACTGAAAAATTAAACTGTGTGTGATCTTCCTGAGAATTATGCAGCCGTAACTCTGAGAGTAAACTGTTGTTGCCCAAACAAACTGTTAAGGGAAGCTGTTGTGGCAGCTCAGAGAGGCAGCCATACTGAGGGCACATATTCTTCATGTCCCTCCTTTTTTTTTTTTTTTTTTAATTTGGCAGGAGATGCTCTTAGCATCCTGCTCTGGCTGGTGGGGGAAAAAAAAGATATGTCAGGAACTCGTTTAAGGATTTCTTTCTCCCTGTGAGTCCTGAAGACAGGGTGTGAACAAGGTCAGTTTTAACGTGGGGGTGCATCATGTGATCTTCCCACTCCTTTGCTTGCTCTTTGATTTTACAGACGAGAAAACAGAACCCAGAAACATTGTCACTTGCCTCTAATCTTGTATTGAGTACCGTATTGAGTGTGTTTCTCAAAATCATCCATTTTCCTGTTTATTCTTTAGTTTCCCCAAATGTTCCTCCTGCTAGGCATTAGTGGCCCCAAGCACACAAAACGCTCTTCGTGCACTTCCTTTTCTTTCTTATTTTGTTTTCTGTTGCCTATTCCTTCTGAAAACCCGAAATGTCAGAATCACAGTGAAAACCTTCCCTTCAGCCCACTAACCGCATCTGATTTATCAACGCCAACACAAAGCATATAGTTTCTATTTGTCATTCTTGGGTTCCATGCCTTTATTTCCAAATGTATGATGTACTCTTTGATGAAAAGACCTAGGTCTTCTTTAAAGGAGATTTTTGAGATTATGAAATCATTCTTATATCTACATAAATTGTGTGTAAATCCAGAAGGTACAGAGAATGATAAAGTGACTTTGTGTGCTCAGGACTGGCTTACAGAACAGAACATCACCAGCATTGTCAAGCTCCTAAAGACCTCCAACAGACAGAAAATGTTCATCCCCAGACTTAATCATTACCCAATTGTGTGTTTATTATTCCCTTGATTTTGACTATAATCTCACTGTGGATACGTACCTATCATTAAACATCATATTGCTGATCTGAATGGTATCACACCAAATAGGCAGGCCCCTTGTCTCTCTTCTTATTATTTTCCTGTTGGGATTCAGCACAAAGCCAGAGAAAGCAGAAATAGTGGGTTTGTTTGTTTTGTTATTATTATTATTTGGATAAGCAAGAGGATGCTCTATCTCACTGAATATTCATAGCTTCCCTGTGAGGTGTCTGTGAAGCAGTATGGTTTCCATTGATGGATGGGGACATGAGGCTCTGGGAAGCTGTGCTGATGTAGTTTTACCCCCAACTTGGTAGACAGAGGATGAGAGGCACCTCATTCCTGATTCCTCCTCCACTCCCACTGCTGGCCCAGGAGGCAGCCTTGCAGTGTCACTTTGGTTTTACTCCTGTGAGAACCATTTTTGAGATTTCTTGAAATCAGGCCACTTCCCATGTTGGCTTTTCTCACCCCCACCATGCTGAATTCACAAACTGTAGGAAACAGAGAAGGCAGATGCTGCTCCCAGTTGCATCTTTCCCATTTTCAAGTGGTCATTCCTGAATTACTCTGTTGGTGTAAGATAAAAAAAAAGTGGTGGGGAGGTTGGGGAGGGGGCTAGGGAGAGGCTGGAATCATAGGGAAACAGACATGGCCAAAGCCTTGCCCACTTAATTCAAATTAGTGCCCTCTGAACCTCAGCTGGCACCTGATGGTAATTGCCTTTATCATTGACTTGGCAGAGCAATGTCCTGTTTTTTCCCTCTCATGACTTTATTTTGGTGATGCGCATCTCCATTCTATCCATACCATAGGGTGTTGCTCCCATATAGCTTCTCCTCCTTCTAGATCAGGGCCAGACCTCTCTCTCTGCTTAAGATGGTGCCCTGTTTCGGAATTTTCTAGATTTTCCTCACTACATTATCACCCTACCAAATGGTCATGACATTAGTCAAAAATCCTAAGTGGAAAAAAAAATCCTAAGTGATAATAAGTGGAATAAAAGGAAAAAAAGCAATTTGAAAAGTGTGATTTTTAGAATTTATAAAAGGAGAGTTAACATCTAGTTTCATCAATTAAGACCTGTGTCTTCTTGATCAAATCATTTACCTTACATGTAACGGAGGACAGATAATATTTGCTTTACATGGTTACTATGAGGTTTTTTTTTTTCTTTTTAATGATGACATAGTTGAATGACCTGTTTAAGCTCTACAGGCCTAAACAAGTATAAGTTTAAAAAAAATAATTCTTAGAACCTGAAAACGATGGGAAAAGTGTGAGGTTATTGACACTACCATTTTAAATGATAATTTTCTTGTAAAAACGAATGTACATGTAAGTGAACAATACATTAGAAATATGTAGGAACAAAATATATTAAAAGGATCTGAGAAGCAGTGAAAACCAGAATGAATATATTATTGTAAAAGTCTGCCTTTAATTTTCGGGTAGGTAATCAAAATACGCTGGGTTCTTTGTCTTTTTTTTTTTTTTTATATCAAAGCAGTCTTGAATATATCTAGAGAGATTTGATTCAAGGATAGATGCCAAAATTTCCAGTAGTTATAATATCTCCTTTTTTGTTGATACCACAATTATGCTTAATGTAAAGTTATTCATTTCCTACTAATTTCTTTGTTATACTTCCTGTAAATTTCTATGCACTTAAATATATATAGCAACATGCAAATATTTGAAAGTGCCTTTCACACTAAGATCAATTGTCTACCATTTTATAATGGCAAAGTACAATAGAGGAGAAATCCAAATGTCAAAATCCTGAGCTCTTTCAGCTGGGATCTCCATTACTCCAATGCCACTGGAAACAAATTTACTCAAAATTGCTTGACCAGACTAGGGGGGCATGATGTTGATCGTGTTATGTAAATAAAAATATTTTCTCTCATTCCAGTGACCTCAAGATATAATTTTTATTTGAAAGTATTGGATTACTTTGGGGGTACTTATCAAGGGTAAACTGTAGTCATTTTATTTTTTTGTTTCAGAAGCTATTTTTTTTCTGCCACTCTATGATACTTACGTGAATTCACCTTACATTTGTCAAAATACTTTGAAAGTGTTGCCAAAAACCTGTTTCCTATAATGAAGCAGCTTATTCTATTGAAATACTTATTCCCCATGACTTTATAGTCTCTTTCTCCTTTTGCTCCCTGGAAATCTCATCTTTTTCTGCATTTAAGTTTCTTTTTAAGTCTATGGCTCTAAAAATAATTTATAGCACACTTAGTTTAAATATCTTCTTGGGACTACGGTTTTGAAATAGATTTAATGGAATTTATCCTTTCTCTTGATAAATCTTATCTTCCTACCAAGTACTTAATTTTTTCTGTGTGTTTGTGTGTGTATGTGTGTGTGTAGATACACACACGATTTACCTCCTTTATATTCCAAAAAAATTAAAGCATCTTTACTTGTGGAAAAAAATGATTAAAAAATACAGTTTGCTATTAATTCCTGATTCAGCTTTCCCTACTTTTCACATAATGATGGCAACAGATAAATGTGAAAATTATCCACATATTGCTAGAAACTGAGAGACATTTTCACTAACTGAAAGACCATGGATTACATTCAGGAATTCCATGTGCAGCCTACATATGCAGAGCCATGGGAAAGAACATGGCCTGGTCTGAAAGAACATAAGAAGATGTTTTATCCTTTCTTCACTCTTCTCCCTATGCTCAGAAATGCAAGATCCCATTGAATAAAAGCATGGTGGCTCTAACTGTATTCATTGCAAGGCTGTTCCTCTGTGAAGTGGACAGAGTGCTGTCCTCCCAGAGTCTCCTTGAGTACCTCTCTCTACATATCCATATGGTGACCATGGAATCCAAAACCAAACCAGAGCAGGATCAACTGGTGGTGGCACACTTAATGCCAGGAAAAACAGTATAAACAGAATTAGCCTCAGATGCTACAAACTAGCAGTTTTAGTGTTTTTTGTTTTGTTCGTTTTGTTTAGATTTCATTTATTCATGAGAGACAGAGAGAGAGAGAGGCAGAGCCAGAGGCAGAGGGATAAGCAGACTCCCTCTGGGGAGCCCGATGCAGTACTCAATCCCAGGATCCAGGGATCACGACCTGAGCCAAAGGCAGATGCTCAACCACTGAGGCACCCAGGTGCCCCAGTTTTCGTTTTTTATGTGTTTAAAATGAATTCAGAAAGCCAGAGAACTAGGCACAAAAGATAGGAGAAATCTCTCCTCAGTCCAACAGAGCTGCATGTTAAGAAAACACAAATCTGCTTATATAGGGAAGAAAGGAGCTCATTAATGAGCTAATTGACCTCTAGATTTGTAAAGGGTAGTTGGCTATCACTCCAGTGAATTGCACAGACAAAGGCAACTCACCCATGTATCAAAGGGAAGATATCTGGGTTTATTTTTTATCTTTCAAAATGATTAACCAGGGTAGCCCCGGAGGCTTAGTGGTTTAGCGCCACCTTTAGCCCAGGGCATGATCCTGGAGACCCAGGTTAAAGTCCCATGTAGGGCTCCCTGAATGGAGCCTGCTTCTCCCTCTCCCTGTGTCTCTGCCTCTCTCTCTCTGTGTCTCTCATGAATAAATAAATAAAATCTTTTTAAAAAAAAGATAGGAAAAAGAACTTATCTTAAAAAAATGATTAACCAAAACAAAAGCAACATTTGACATACAAAATTTATGTATCTACTAAATACGTGTTGTGCCAATATTTGTTCTTGGCTCTTCAGATACATTTAGGGAGACAGGAGGCAAAATTGACAAGGCAAAGAAGAGTAAAAATCCACTATCAGAGACAGAGAATAGGTTGAGAAAAGATGACCCAGAATAAAAATTTAAAAAGCAGGAACAAAAAAATAAAAATAAAAAAAAATAAAAAAAAATAAAAAGCAGGAACATGAATAGGATCTTCGTTAAAGGGATAGAGTCTTCATTAAAGACAATAAATAGGAGGTATGATAGACCCTCTTCTCTCTATTATTCCTTCCAAATCCCCTCTTACTCTACTTATCTGCTTTCTTCCATTCAAGTTGTTCCTGTGGAAAACTGTCCTCAATTCTCATTTCTAGAGAGACCACAACCCCTCCAATGACACCTAAGACCACCAATTCTGATGACTACCTCCATTCAAGATCAGCAGGGAAATGTCTCTGCTTTTTCATCAGCTTGTTAAGGGTTTCCTTCAGCAGAATTTTGGGGATCTTAGCAATGAAAGTGAAGCTTTTATATTAGAGTTCCTTCCTGAGACTACATCAGCTGTTTAGCGAGGGGATTTGTCATGGGTTGGGTTGTGTCCCTCTCAAAAAAGAGAAGATGGAATTCTAATTCCTAATACTTCACTACATGAGCCTTATTTGGAAATAAGATCATAGACATAGTCAGTTAAGATGAGTTCACACTGGAGTAGGTTGTGTCCTTAAACCAATATGGTTGGTATCCTTATAAGAATAGGAATGATACACAGAAGGAAGGTGGCTATGTGAAACAAGGAGAATGTCATGTGAAGATGGAAGCAGAGATTGGAGTAACGCATCTACAACCGAGGAACACCAGGGATTGCCAGCCATCATCAGAAGCCAAGAGAGAGACGTGGAATAAACTCTCCCTCAGAACTATAAGAAGAGGGGCACCTGGGTGGCTCAGCAGTTGGCCATCTGCCTTCAGTTCAGGTTGTAATCCTGGGTCCTGGGATTGAGTCCTGCATCAGGCTCCTCACTGGGAGCCTGCCTCTCTCTGTGTGTATCTCCTGAACAAATAAATAAAATCTTAAAACTCTCAGAAGAAACCAACCTTGCTGCTCCCTTGATTTCAGACTTCTAGCCACCTGGTTTGTGGGACTTTGTTATAGAAACCCTAGGAAATGGATACAGGCTACCTTGAACAATGGCTCCTTTCTTCCTGAATCCCTAGCAATCAGTCTTCACTACTTTTCCAAGTTTCTTGTTCACAGTTCTCCTTTCAAGAACTCCAGTGTGTTTTCTTCTAGACTTCACACAGCAGGTTAACAGGGGCATATCCCTGATGCAGCCAAAGGATTGATTACATGTATTCTTAAAATATTTATACATATAATATGCATCATATTTTTTTCTTTTAATATATTTTCACTATGATATATATTCAAAGATAGTATTTCTGTTGTCCACCATGCTTAGAAAAAGAAAATTATAGTGAGTAAATATCCCAGAAATGAGAGAAAGTTGCATGGTTTCATCTGTAAGGGTTTAATTAAGTTTTTTCTTAACTTCTACATTTAATTTTGTTTGTTTTTTTTTAAGCCCCAAATCAGTATAGTTTTTATTGCATTCTTAAGGTATCACAAATAAGTCTGAAAAATCATCTGGCATCTTGCTGTTTCTTTTGCTGGACAACTCAGAGCTTATTCATCAGCCTGCTGAACTGTTCCATTTTCAGAAACATAGATACCACCCCAAAATTTTCTGATATCCTTGTTTTTAACAGTTGTCGCTTGCTGAATCAATGCAGCTGAGTTCGAAACAAGTTCAATGTCATTTCCTTCAAGAATTAACTCATCTGTTTGGGCTTGAGATACAGAACAAGCAACACCTGGCCCCATCGAAACCCTGTGAATGTATTTTTCACCTAAGAAATTTCGGATTTCAACAAGAGAAACATTCTCCTGAATAACAACATTGATAGGGAAGTGAGCATACACCGACCTCATCTTGTAACGGAAGCCCAGTGTCACGCCCTTGATCATGTTCTGAACGTGACTACAGATTGTGCAAATGGTAGCCAATTCTTTTCTATTTCCCCACCATTTGTCAACTTGGAGCCTCTTCTTCTTTCCTGGAAGACTGAGTTCTATGTTGATGTGATTGAAGTCCCTTCGTAGGGTTCCTCTGGGGCCCTTCACAATCACAGTGCATCCCTTCAGGGTGATGTCGACATTTTCTGGAATGTCGACATTTTCTGAGAATGGTCTTAATTCTCTCAATAGATGCAGCAAAGAGACACTCTACACTTAATTTTGAATCTGTGTTCACTTTTCTTAAGTATCCCAAATATTGAGACAGATGATCTTATCCTTTTTCTTCCAAAATGATATCTAAACATGACACAATATTAAAAAATTATAGATCTTCCTTCTAAAAATTTATCTCAGTTGGAACTGGATAGAGCACAGTAACTCTATGAATGCTCAGGCTTATGGCATCGGCAAGGAGGAAGAGGTGTTAGCTACAAGGCTGCAGATGTAAGCCACAGCCTCGGTGATGGAAGAAATCTCTTCCTAGATGTGTAGTCTAACAAGTTTCATTTCTATCTTGGCTCTTTCTTTGTTTTAGCTTTGTCTCTTGTTCTAACTCATATATTTAATTCTCCATAAGCCAGTGATACTCATTGTGACTTCATCACAAACTTATGGACTCAAATATAGGAGCCCAATAGCATATTCTGGCATCTACATGTAACTTGTAGAAATTGGGATGCATGTAAAAAAGAAATGCAACATCACACTAAAAAGTAGTCTAGTTTTAAAAGCTGTGTGTGTGTGTGTGTGTGTGTGTGTGTGTGTGTTAAAGTATCTTGCTCACATGCCAAGGGATTCATGTGAAGATGCTGAATATTCATTAAGGATTTTGTAGTACAAATAAAATAATATCAGATTTCCAATTTTAAAAAAGTCTTGGTGAACGTGACATAGAGTATGAATTGGGGACAGATGATTCTAGTTGTTAACTATGAATAATTGTAGTCAGTTTCGAAGTAAAAATTACACTGGACAATGTAAACAGGCAAAGAAAACTTCATTCAAGACCATTGCAATAAGAGGAGAGAGGGTTTTTTTTTTGCCTTTTTTAAAAAATTAATGCACTAAGCAAAGGGAGTCCCAAGACGTAGGGACAGAGAGAAGTCTGTTTAAAGTTAGTCAAGCTGAGTGAGTCATTAAGAACATTTTGGTCATTAGTCATTAACTTTTATTATATTCCTGTAATTGTACTAAATTATTTCTTCAATAATCCTATTAAATCTTCAAGCAACATTATAGAGAAAGCATATATTTATCCCCACTTATAGATAAAGGGACTAAATCTTATCAAGGTTAAGTCAATTGCACAAAGTCATTCAGCTGGTAAAGAGCACAGTTACAATTTCGAGTCATATCCATCTGTCCTTTGAAATCCATACTCTTCATTACTAAGATACATTGTCTCAAGATGTAAAGACCACTATGATACTATTGTTGTATGTAAGTTGAACAACAACAACAAAATCCTGAGGTCATGGCAATGAAGATGAAGAAGTAAGAAAAGATTTAATGGCCACTTGGTACTTAGAGCCAATACGTCTTAGTGATCATCTGTATGTAAAGATGAAGCCTGTATTCAACACTGGGTTTCTGAATTTCAAAAAATGAATAGCTCTCATGAAGACAGGAGAGATCTAAACAATAGTCTGAAATATCAGATGAATTAGGCTTGGGACAAGGTGAATCCATCTGTGAGGATGAAAAAGCCAAAGCAAAAAAAGAGTAAGGGATGAAAATGTGGTACAGACTCTATATAGACATAGAGTTGTAAATTGAAGCCATTAGGGTAGAAGCAATCATTCAGGAAGAGTGAGTAGTGAGAAGAAGACAGGATGAGAAAGGATATTTAATCAGGAACAAGAGATGCTTGAATTAGTCCGGTTTGCTCTGATGAAGGATGTTGTCAACTATGGGAAGTGCCATTGGTCTTAGAGAAACAGACATAATCTCAGTGACTGTGACTCCACATAAGGGGAGACTATAAAGTGTGACCCAGCTTTGCTCTAAGGAGGAAAATAAAGAACTTCTAGAGAAATTCAAATACATGTGCAGAAGAAAATCTATGCAAGATTACTGTTGCAACACTGTTTATATAAGAAAATTGACAAGAAAAAGAAAGAAAGAAACCATATCTATTTACAGTGGAATAGGTTTTAAAACTTATGGTTTGATCATAGGATGAAATATACATATTTTCAAATGAATGAACTAAATATGCACATATCAACTTCCCAGAAAAACATAAGGCATGAAATAAAGGGATATTACAAAATTATAAGCAGAGTTTTATAACATTTATGTATACACAAATGCACAATTAGACCCTACGTACATGCTCTAAATGGATGATTAATAAGCATCAAGATATGAATAGGAAGGACACACACATATAAATTGCCTATGAGATAGGAATCAAGAGAATGTTTGGGGAAAGTTAAAAGAACATTTGTATTTACAGATATTTCACTGCTGATTAAATTATTAATTCAGACAAAAATCTGAGGCTGATGATAAAATGTTTGGAGGAAATTGACAAAGAAAGTTTACAAAGCATCACAAAGCTACCAAGACAATGAGGAATGACAGGGCAAAGATCGGATGATGAAAGTACAACAGATGATGGGGACTGAGAGAACTGTACCACTCAGAGCCACTCTTGCTCTGGAACCATTTCCCAATAAGGAAGAAGTGATAAAGGGGCAGAATTGCAATTCTGGTAATGTGTGAAGCCAGAGAGGTGAAAGTCAGAATCCAGGGCCTGCCCCAGTTAGGAACACTGGTAAACACCTCCCTCAATATGCTGTACGCAAGGGTGAACTGCATGAACTCTAGATGAACAACTGAGCTACATGTTCTTTACATCATGTTAACTATAAATTCTTAAAGTTAGATAAGTGGATCCAAATTGCTAGCATAATAAACACCCAAACACTTTCTCTGGAGGAAGATGTAGTCATTGTAGAGATTGAATTAATTTTGAAAATAATTTTTCAAATGCAATGTCCCCCAAAACTAAAGTTTCTTTGGGCATATGTGGAGACAAGTCATTGTGAGCAAGAAGCAACCTAAACAAAAAGACAGTTAAAACAGTTAATTTAGGGATGCCTGGGTAGCTCAGTGGTTGAGTCTGTCTTCAGCTCAGGGCATGATCCCAGAGTCTAGGGATGGAGTCCCACATCAGGCTCTTTGCATGGAAGCAGGTTCCCAAGCAGGTTCAAAAAATGAATAGCTCTCATGAAGCTTGATTCTCAGAGCTTCTCCCTTTGCCTGTGTCTCTGCCTATCTCTCTTTCTCTCATGAATAAATAAATAAAATCTTAAAAAAAAACAATTAATTTACCAAATTATGAGATAGACTTAAAAATACTAGACTTTTCTTGTTCAAGGAAATTCGAGCCAATCCTATTATGAGGCAACAGGAAATAGTCAACAGGAAATAGTAATGTACCTTAAAGGAAAAAAAACTAAATAGAAAATTTAGAACTAAAAATAAATATTATAAGAATTCAATAAATAAGTTAATTCAGGAAGTAGCAAATGATGGCCTGTTGGTGAAATCTATACAACAATTTGTTTTCGTATGGCACATGAGCCAAGAATAGCGTTTACATGTTAAATGGTTTACAAATTAAATGTTTATGTGATAATCTACACAATATCCTTGATTTTGCTCCTTGACTGACAAAGCCTAAAACATTTAGTCTCGTCCCTTAAGACAAAGTTTCCCAGCTCCTGGGAATGAATTATCACCAGAAAATCTCATTAAGGTTGAGCTTAGAATTAAAAAGATATCTTAAGGACAGAAGGTTCAAAAATACTCTGGAGTATGAAGTTTTTTGGAATAAAGCCAGGAGGACAAAAAGAGAATAAAAAATATAAGTAAGGAACAGAAAGGATACCTTGGGGGAAAAAATGACTAGCAAATAGCAAATATTTAATTGGAGTTTCAGAAGGAGAGGCAATGGAGAATAGGTAATATTTAAAATGATTATAGATAAAAAAAATTTCCCACAGCTTATGAATGACAGCAATACTCATATTCAAAAACCACAAAAAATCCAAATCTAGATAAATAAAAAAGAAGTTCACACCTAGGCACAACATAGTAAAATTCCATTAAAAAAGACTTTATAGGGCAGCCCGGGTGGCTCAGTGGTTTAGCGTCCCCAGGGCGTGATCCTGGAGACCCGGGATCGAGTCCCACGTCAGGCCCCTGCATGGAGCCTGCTTCTCCCTCTGCCTGTGTCTATGCCCCTCTCTCTGTGTCTCTCATGAGTAAATAAATAAAATCTTTAAAAAAATGTATTAAAAAAAAAAACTTTATAAAACCAAAGGTAAAAGAGAAAACAAAATCTACAAGGTAGGCAGAGGGGAAAATTATCCTTCAAAATAAATGCTAAGGCTTACAATTGACTTTGAAAAGCAAAAAAAGGTGATGATACGGACTTAAGTATATCCCCTGAATGTATATGTTGAAGTCCTAACCCCAGTGTGACTATATTTGGAGATGGGGCTGTTAAAGAGATAATTAAGGTTAAATGAGGTTGTAAGAATGGGGCTTTCATATAATAGGTCTGGCGACCTTATAAGAAAAGAAAGAGACACCAGAGAACTACTTACTCCTCACCTCTGAGCATGCACAGAAGGCCATCTGAGGACACAGCAAGAAGGCAATAGTCCACAAGGCAGGAAGAAAGGTCTCATCAGAAACCGACCCCGATGGCTTGCTTCTTGATTTTGATTTCTAGCCTTCAGTACTGTAAGAAAATAGGTTTTAGTTGTATAAGCTACAGTGTGTGGTACATTGTTACGGCACTCCTAGTAAACTAATTCAGTAACCAAAAGATAGAGAACTGTAGTCAATATATTGAGAAAAATATTCTCCACATTAAAATTCTATTATCAGCAAAACTGTTCTTTTAAAGATAAAGATAAAAAAAAATGTTTTCACCCAGAGATCTACATTACAGGGGATTTTAAATGGTGGTATAGCAAAGAAGATTAGCTAACCAGCAAAAATATGCTGTCCTCTAAAATGAAGGGCTGTGAATGAAAAGCACTTCTCACGTCAGAGTCTATATATTTTCAGTCCCTTTTCATCTAGATGAGATGAAGTTGAGTAGACACAAGCAATGTGAAATTTAAACAAATTATTCACACCAAGATTGTTAAGTGTCTGGAATGGCTTCTGCAATTTCTATTTCCCTTCTTTGGTGACTTACAAGGCTATGTTTTGAAAATGCAATTATCGTAAATTGGAAGGATTCTGGACCCCTGAGTCATCAATTGGAAGAGCCTCAGCTTATAACTTGATGTTTGGGCTCTCCCAAAATAACCATGCAATCATGAAGATCTTCATATTTACATGAGCAAAATCTGAAATTGCATTGTGTTAAGAATAGATGTTCGGATTGTTTGTCACACCACTAAACCTATGCTAGCTAATTAGGTTCTTGATTAAGCAAAAAAGAAATCCCAATGTGAGGTAAAAGAATACAGGAAGGAAGGCTAAAAATGGGAGCAAAAAAATGAGCAGATTCCAGTGAGACAGAAAGAAAAAATACAATAGGCACATTTTTAAAAGACAGTTCTTTGAAAATGTTTTTAAAATTAAAAAATTCTTGAAAAAATGGATCAAGGAAAAAAAAAAGTGAAAACATCAATTACTAATGTCAAGAATGAAACTGTGACTACCACTGTAGACTTATAGACATTTAGATAGTAAGAAGATTATAGAAATTCCATAGAATCCACAAAGAACTAATGGAACTAATAAATGAATTTAGCAAGATTGGAGGATATAAGGTCAATATACGAAAATCACCTTTATATATATAAAATGACAATGAACAATCACAAAATATAATTTAAAATATGTACAGTAAATACAAAATACATTGATATTCAGAAATATATTTAGCAAAATATGCAAATTAGCTACAAAATAGAGCTTTGAGAAATTAAATCAGACTTAAATAATATGTATAAGACATTGCTATGTAAAATTCTAAAAGACATAAAATAAATGAAGAACTCATATATCAAGATGTCCATATTCCCCTACTTCATCTAGCAAGCCAACACAATGCTAATAAGAATTCAACTGGGATATTTTGTAGAAATTGACAAGTTTATTCTAAAATTCCTTTAAAAGTACTAAGGACCTATTAAATAATAAAATAAAGAAAAAAGTTAAAGATTTTACCCTACCCAATTTCAAAAACTAGTATAAAGCCACAGTAATTAAATGTGATAGTGCTATAAAGATAGACAAATATACTAATGGAACCCAAAAGAGAGTCTGGAAATAGACCCAAACATATATGTTTGCGTGATTTTTTACCAGGGTCTCAGTTTAATTCAAGAGGAGTGGTGCTAGAACAATTAGATATCTGTATGGAAGAGAATGAATCTTGTATTCTAATTCCTATAATAGATAAAATTAATTAATATCAAACCATGAACCAGAGACCTAAATGTGAAAACTAAATTTTAAGCATCATTAAAACAAAAACATAAATGAATATTTCTGACATTCGTCAATAATCTCTTAAGAAAGACACTAACTTAAAAAAAACTAGATATCATGAAACTTAAAATTTTCTTCTGAACAAAAATAGTTTTAAGCAAATAAAAAAGCAAATTACACACATAGAGAGAATACTAGAAACACATAATTCTGCATAGAACTCCTTGCCATAATACATGAATGACTCTTTCAATTCAGTAATAAAAAGATAATCAATTCAATAAAAACAGATAGCTTTACCAATAAACATTACAATGACCTTTAATTATACGAAAATCATTAGTTATTAGGGCAATGCAAATTAAAAGCACAAGAATGGTTTTAATAAATAGATAATATCAGTGTTAGCAAGGATAAGGAGCCAGTCAGGTTCCCATGCAGTCTAAAGGAACTATCACAACCAATACAGAAATTTATTTGAAAGTTTCATAAAAAGTTAAATACTCATTAGTCTATAATCCCCAAATTCCTCACTTATGTAATCAATAAAGAAACTAGAAGAGAAATCTAAAGTAAGTATCATTACTATAGCACATGGAATAAAATTAATGGGAAAAAAGAGTTATATGCCTTTTTAAAAAGTCTAACATATTTATTGGAGTAACAAAAAGTAGAAAAAATTAGAAAGAAAAAAATTTTTGGCAAAGATAATGAAAGATAATTTTCTAAGTCTTTTCAGAGATATTAAACCACAAATTCAAGAGGTACTTTTAATCTTCAATAGAATACATGAAAAGAAGCTACATCATGTACCTCATGGTAAAATAGCTTAAAATCACCCAATGAAATAATCTTACTTTTAAACAGGTCAAAATGAGACAATTGATTTCATAATAGAAGACAAATAAATGAATCTTTAGACTGCTAAAATAAAATGATTTTCAAGCAGGCTCTGTACCTAACCAAATATCCTTCCAAAATATAGATTTAGAATAAGCCTCAAAAGGATCAAACATTTCAAATAACTACATTACCTTCCAGAACAATGTCTGACACTCTTTCAAGGAATGCCAAAAGTGCAACATTAATAAATATAAAATTTACTGTGCCTGGCATCTAATCAAACATTGCTGTTATAAAAGGAGCAAGGAAATTTGGCCCAAAATCAGGGGAAAAAAATAGAAATAGGGCTCAGAAATAGTAGATAATGGGATTTTTCAGACAAGAACATTAGAAATGTGATCATAAACATGTTCAATATGTACAAAGATTGAAAGGAAATTGATAATATAATTTAAAAATGGAGGCTATAAAAGAGAACATCTAGAAATTTTTAAGTGCAGTTTTTGAGATACAAATTTTACTAGATGAAAATAATAGGTTAGATCCCTCAGAAGGAAATGCAAAATATCTAAGAACATAGCAACATAAATTACTTATAATGAAGATGGGGGTGGGGGAAAAGGGACTGAAATATAACTAAACAGGTCCTTGGGAGTCTACAGAGATATAACAAGCAGTCTAATGCTTTGGAACTCTAGTAGAAGAGAAATAAAGGTCAGAGAAAAAATACTTGAAGAAAAAATGGTTGAAAACTTTCCAAACTGGATAAGAAGTCTAAAGCAACAGGTTCAAGAAGCTTCACAAAGTCCAGCCAGAATAATTACACACACACACAGCACGCATCAAGGTGCATCATACCTCATATATTGCTGAACATTAAATATAGAGAGGAGATCTTAAAAGAAAGGCATAATATGCACAGAGGAATAAAGAAAAAACGTAGCAGATTTTGTGTCAGAATTATGAAAGCCATAATTTAATGGAATGCCTGTTTAAATGCTAAAAAGGAAAAAAATCACTTATATCTAGTTAAAATTTCCTTCAAAAAAAGTAATATAGAGACCTTTTTAGATGAGAAAAAGCTTCCTGATGAGAAGGAAACTTAGATGTATCCCCCCAAAATAGCTGGAAATGGTAAGTAAGTAGATAAATACATCGGGTATGTTAGAATTTCTTTAGAAGGTAACTTATGGTGTGCATGGATTACAATCCAAAGCATGGATTAAAATATGAAAAAAGAAATAGCAATAAGTGTAAGGAATGAAAGGGTAGCAAAAGTATACTGTCATAAGGTTCTTACATTATAGGTGAAGTACTATAATGTACTTGAGGATAAACTGTGCTAAATTAAAGAGGCACACATTCTAAACACTACACACACACTAAGATACATAATAAGTCAACAGTAGAGAAAGAACGGGACATTGAAATAATTAAGTGAAAGAAAGCACGAAGAGGAAAAAAAATAGAAAATATACCACTACCACCCCCACAGAAACAAAAACAAACAAACAAAAAACACAGAAAAGAAGTGGTAAGATAATAGATTTCAACTCAATAATTGAATCTTATGTTTAATATGAATGGTAAAAACCTTCTAGCTAAATGGCAGATATTTCCAGACTGGATAAAAAACAAAACTCAATTATATGCTACATATATGCAACTGGCTTTAAATATGAAGGCTCAGATAAGCAAATGTAAATGAGTAGAAAAATAAATATAATGCCAATCCTAATATAAGAAAGTTGGAGTTGGGATGCCTGGGTGGCTCAGCGTTTGAGCATCTGCCTTCGGCTCAGGACGAGATCCCAGAGTTATGGGAGTAAGTCCTGCATCAGTCTCCTGCATGGAGCCTGCTTCTCTCTCTGTCTGTGTCTCTGCCTCTCTCTCTCTCTCTCTGTGTCTCTCATGGATAAATAAATAAAACATTAAAAAAAAGAAAGATGGAGTTACTTCTTTCATACAAAGAAGCCTCCAGAAGAAAAATTATTACCAGGGATAAAAAGTGTTATTTCATAATGACCAATGAATGAATGAAGACATCAAATTCCTAAATGCCCATCTTAAAGCTCAAAAATAGAGCATTCAGATACATGAGGGTAAATCCTGATAGAACTAGACAAATTCACACTTATAGCTAGAGATTTCAATAGTTGTCTCTAAGTAACTTACAGAAGTAGTCAGAAAATCAATCGGTATATAGAAGCCTCTATAGTATCTAACTGACATTTTGGCCTGCCCAACCAGAGGGGGATATACACTCTTTCTAATAGCATGTGGAACTTTCAACAAATTAGACTATTAACCTCTAAAGAGTACTAATTAATTTCAAAAATTTGAAATTATAAAGAGGATGTTTCTGACCACACACACACACACAAAATTAGAAGTAAATTATAGAGAAAGACCTGGAAAAACCTGAAATAATTGGAAATTAAACAAAACACCACTATATAATCACTGTTCAATTAAGAAATAACACCTTTGAACTGAATGAAAATCAAAGCATAATATATCAAAATTTGTATGAGTTACAATAAATAGTTGAGACAATATGGTGTTGGCATAACAATAACACCCTAATGTTGTAGAAGAGAGTCCAGAAATAAGCTCAAATACATAGTTGCTTGGTATTTGAAGAAGGTACCAAGGTAGTTCAATGGGTAAGAGATGGGCTTTTCAACAAATAGTTTGGCAGCAGCTGGATATACATAAGGAAAAAATGTGACTTTTATCTGATGGTTTACACAAAAACTCATCCTAAATACTTCTAACGTAAAATGTACAAGATAAACCTCTAAAACTTCTAAAAGAAAACTTAGGAGCGAAATTTTTGCAGCTTTGTGGTAGACCAAAAATTTTGTAGGCCACAAAAAGTAGGATATGAAAAGAAATACAGTGATAAATCATATTTCCTTAATAGCAAAACATCTGATCTTCAAAAGACTATATTATAAAAATATCTCCTTTACAATAACTTGCTACATTTTACTTCTGTTTTATGAACTTTATGTGCATATTTCTTTTTTAAAAAAGATTTTATTTATTTATTCATTCATCAGAGACACACACACAGAGAGAGAGAGAGGCAGAGAGAGAAGCAGGCTCCATGCAGGGAGCCTGACGTGGGACTCAATCCCAGGTCTCCAGGATCAGGCCCTCGGCTAAAGGCGGTGCTAAACCGCTGAGCCACCCGGGCTGCCCTGTGCATATTTCTTAAAACAAGAGCCAAATAAGGGGAAATTTCTATTTTATCTCCAAAGGTTATTTAATATTTACCTGAAGCAATATTATAAAAAATCTTACTATCAATCAATACTATCTTAGCATGTTTGCAGTTACATTATCACTGATTTTTATGACATTCTTGATATTTTTGTAATAAAAATATATGAAGATCATGTGATATGATGAATTCCATGTGATATTATTAAGAAATATAGCATTTAATTGACCATATAATTGTGTTTATTTCTGGGCTCACCATTTTGTTCAGTTGACCTATGTCTCTGTTTTTATACCACTACCATACTGTTTTGATTACTACAGATTTGTAATATATCATGAAATCTGGGACTGTGATGCTTCCAAATTTGTTTTCCTTTTTCAAGACTGCTTTGGCTATTTGGGGTTTTCTGTTTCCATACGACTTTAGAACTGTTTGTTCAAGTTCTGTGAAAACAATATTTTGGTATTTTGATAGGGGTGCATTAAATTTATAGATTGCCTTGAATAGTATGGATATATTTAACAATATTTGTTTTTCCAATCCATTCATTTGTATCATTTTCAATTTCTTTCATCAGTGTTATATAGTTTTCAAAGTACGGGTCATTCATGCCCTTGGTTCAGTTTATTCCTAGGTATTTTATTATTTTTGGTGTAATTATAAATGGGATATTTTTCTTAATTTCTTTTTCTGTTACTTCATTATTACTGTATAAAAATGAAATGGATTTCTGTACACTTATTTTGTATCCTAGCAGTTCTAGCAATTTTTTGGTGGAGTCTTTCTGGTTTTCTGTATATATTATCATGCCATTTGCAAATAGTGGAAGTTTGACTTCTTCCTCACCAATTTGGATGTCTTTTATTTCTTATTGCTCTTTGATGGCTATGGTTAGGACTTCCAATAATATTTTGAATAAAAGTGGTGAGAGTGGACATCCTTGTCTTATTCCTGACATTAGGGGAAAAGCTCTCTGTTAGCTAGCTGTGGGTGTTTCATATATGGCTTTTATTATGTTGTGGTAAATTTCCTCTAAGCCTACTCTGTTGAGGGTTTTTATCATGAATGGATGTTGTACTTTATCAAATGCTTTTTTTGCATCTATTGAAATGATCATATGGTTTTAATCCTTTCTCTTGATGATGTGATATATCATGTTGATTGATTTGTGAATATTGAGCCACCTTTGCATCCCAGGAATACCTGAAAAGATGCTCAACATTACTTATCATCAAGGAAAATGCAAACCAAAACTACAAAACTACTATACACACACACACACACACACATACACACACACACACACACACACACACATATATATAATGGAATATTACTCAGGCATGAAAAGAATGAAATCTTGCCATTTGAAACAACATGAATGGAGGTAGAGAGTGTAATGCTAAGTGAAATAAGTCAGAGAAAGAGAAATACTATATGATTTCATTCATATGTGGAGTTGAAGAAACAAAACAAATAAAAAAAGGAGATAAACCCCCAAACAGATCTTTAACTATAAAGAACAAACTGGTGGTTCCCAGAGGGGAGGTGGATGTGGGGATAGGTGAAATAGTGATGGGAATTAAGAGTACACTTATAAGCCATGAGTAATGTATAGAATTGTTGAATCACTATATTGTACATCTGAAACTAATATAACACTGTATGTTAATTATACAGGAATTAATATAAAAAATTAAAATCCAGAAAGAGAATTTCAAAAAAAATAAAAAATATGGCATTTAAAATAAGAAATATGGCATTTAAAATTATTTCTATACTACTCCTACCTTCACAAAAACAAGAGCTGTATATAAAAAAAAGTCTAAAAATGAAAACTGTCAGTTAGCTTTTTATGATGGTAGGAAACTGCATATTTTTTCTTTAAAAAGTCTGTTAATTTTTGACTATAGTTTATGTAATTAGTACACATTACATTTGACACAATCAGAACAAATAATCTAATGAGCATCATAATTATGGTATTTCAGATATATTCAGGGTAGTGACCCATTCTTAAGAAAAGCTAGCCCTGCGCATTTCAGAAAAGGTCATCTTAGAGTTCTAAAGTAATGACCTTTCTTTGGGAATGAGACAGACAAACAAGAAATGCCTGTTAAGACAGAATCAGGCTAAGGAACCATTCTCACCAGCAGATTTGCATGCTGCTAGCAGTCAATTAATTCAGTGCTCACTGATGGCACAGTGTGGGTGTCATTAAACTATTTTTAATGCTTTGTACAGATGGCTTTAAATCAACAGCTTTAAATATAGTGGGACTCATATTTATGTTTGAGTGGCAGGTTGTCACTTACTTCTAATACTATTCTCATATTTTTTTTATTCCAGTGCCAATTCATAAAATGCATAGCAGAATAAAATCTACCTAAAATTTTTATTAAGATATTCATTAAGGATGTCAAGTTTAAACAAAACATACACTAAAAACAAACAAAAAGTTTTGTTTTGTGGTTAAACAAAAATAAGGAGCCCATTTATTCAAATTAGAATATTTCACTATAGAACATGGGTTTGGGTTATAAAATAAAACCTAACAACCTATCTAAGAAGGCAATCTCGTTTAATGCAATACTAGGTTTTTTAAGTACCAACGTTTTAGTAGCTACTGTGACAGGAGTTGTACATGGCAGTGGACATTTGGAGAGAGAAAAGAAATGGCCCTTCCCTTGGAAACACTGCTCTATCCTTGTAATCTTTGTCATTTGTGGTGGTTTCTATTGGAAATACCAAATTTAGATCAAATACCCATGCCACTTCCCTGCAATGAAATCCATTTCAGCCCAGTTTAGCTTTAAGAGCACACCAATCCTATTTGGGTTTAACTTTCTGAATTCATGCAGAAAGGACTCCAGAATCACCTGTTGTTGCCTGACATGAACGGGCTTTTTGAGGAAAAACCAAGGGCCAATGTCTGTTATCAAATCCAGTTTGTTGGATTTATGGACAAAGCCTGTGACCTCGGGGACAATGAGGTGTTATAAATAGAAGAATGGGAGGGTAAAACATTAACTAAGAATCTTTTGCACTAAGTTATTAACAAATGTTAAAACAAATGGAAAGTTTTCATTTCTGGGAGGATAGAGTAGACATATTTTTCCCATTTCTTCCACTAAGTAAAACTAAAGCAAATACAAAGAAGACTCTGAAAGATAAAGAGAAGGAAGACTGTCTAGAGGCCTCAGAACCTGAAGAACAAAAATGGTGGCGAATTTCCTGGTGGGTTTTTGTTTTGCCTTATGTATCCCAAATTTGGAGCCTGAAGAGGTTGAAGAAACCAGCAACCAGAATATGCCTACATGTTCAGATCAAAACAACAAAATCCTGCTCTTTGTACCCAAAGGGCCAAAACAAATACAATATAGAAGATAGAAAACCCTGAGGCAGTAACTGTTCTACTCCAGCCAAAAACCACAGATGGTCTCTCCCCCATCCATTTAAGTAAAGGGTAAGTGAGGAGCCGAGACTTCTACTCTCTGGAAATTGTAAATGAAGTTCACTACCTTGGTCCCCACCAGAGTAGTGTCAGACAAAGATGAGAGGAGAATACTTTTATCCCTAATAGGTGGTAACAAGCCACCAATCCCTGATGAGATGTCGGTAAAAACCATGTGAGGCGCCTGGACTTTCAACACCACACCATGACACCAGTCATGAGTCACACTCTGATTTCTCTCTTGGGTGGTGTCAAAGAAGGCGAAATGGGGAGTAAGGACTTTTGCCACCACTGAACTATAAGACAAAGCCACCTGCCACATTTCCCCCATGCTTTATTTCAGAAGGAAGACATGATGGGACCAATAACAAGGGGAAAGTAAACAAACAATGTTGACCTAAGTTTTACACCTTACATAAAATTTAACTCAGGATATATTATCACAGACTGCAATGTGAAATGCAAAACAATTTAATTATTAGGAAAAAGAATAGGAGAAAGTCGGTGGAATCTAGGACTAGGACAAAAATTCATTGTCCATAAGGATGATTCATAAAAGGAAAAATTGATAAATTGGGCCTTGTGAAAATTAAAAACTTTTCTCTGCAAAAGATCATGTTAAGAGGATGAAAAGACACACTACACATTAGAAGAGAGTGTTTGTAAACTGCATAATACAAGAAGAACGTTTTAACACCTAGAATCTATAAGGAATTCAAAATAGTTTTAAAATACAATTAGAAAATGGCCAAATACATGAATAGATATTTTGCTGAATAAGATAGATGGCAAATAATCATATGGAAAGATATTCATCCTCTTTAGATATTCAGAGCATGCAAATACAAACGATAGTAAGTTATCCCTACCCACCTACCAGAATGGCTAAAATAGAAAATAATGGTACTGACAAATACTGATGAAGATGTAGAACTGGATCACTCATACATGAAAATGTAAGAATGGTACGCTGTGAAAAACAGTTTGGCAGTTCATTAAAAAAAAAAAAAAACTACCATAAGACCAGAAAATTGCAGTCTTGGACATTTATCCCAGAGATGGAAACTTATGTTTACACAAAAACCTCTATATTAACATGTAGAAGAGCTTCGTTCATAACAGCCTCCAAATGGGGAGATGTCCTCGAATGGTTGAATGGTCACATAAACTATGGTATACACAGATTCTGTTCAAGGGAAAGAGTTAAAGAACAGAGTACTCGTATACACAATCATGACAACCTGGATGAATTTCAAGAGAATTATGCCCAGAGAGGGGGAAAAAAAATCCCCCCCAAATTGCATACAGCAAGATTTTGTTTAAACAGCATTCTTGAAACAACAACACTATAGACGTGAGGACAGATTAGTTTTTGCCAGGGGTTAGGGCCACAGCAGGGGTAAAAGGGGAGTACGGCTTTAAAAGGGCAACACAAAAAAATAAGCAAATAAAAAATAAAAATAAAAGGGCAACACAAAGTGGCTTTGTGATAATCGAAGTGTTGTGTATCATCACTATGTCAACGTCTATATCCTAGTTATGTTGTCGTATTGTAGTTCTAGCAGACTTCACCGTTGGAGACCAGTGCACGAAGGGTCCGTGGGAATTCTATGTATTATTTCTTATAACAGTGTGGAGATCTACATTTATATCAAAATAAAACTTTAATTAAAGTTTTAATTTAAAAAATTAATTTTTTTATTAAAAAAAAAAACAGGGGACAGCCCACATAATAAATTAGAAGACAGTGCGTGGTGGTGAAATGACTATATAAGCAAAGTGTTATTGAATTAAGGAATGCAGTCGAACCCAACAGATGAGGTTTAGGGATGGCATCTCACAAGAGGGGGCATGCAGCCAGGCCCATGGAACTAACAAGGTCCAAAGTCCCCACAGGCAGAGACTCACGGCTAAATGATGTCAAAGGTAGCATCCGAAGAGCCTGAGGACGGTGGCCGAGTGAAGGGGTAGGATGGGGACACTGTCTGAAGGTCATTTCTAGGAAGCAGCTTCCACAGGGTTAGAAAGGGCAAAGACTGGAAATTTCACAGTTAAGAGGAATGTGTTCAGTGGTGAAAGGTGTATCAGAACTGTGATTTGTCAGTGCCTTGAGGACAGGGACGCCTCTGACTCAATATTGTGTCACCAAGCCGCTGTCTACTACCTGGTGCACAACACAGGCCTCATTAAATTGGCTGTGGCTGATTCCACTAAGGCGGGGGGTTGACTGCGCTCTGCTAGGAGAGCAGAGCAGGAGCGCAGGCCGCAAGAAAGCCTCAGGTCTGGAATACGTGGGAAATGAGAGTAGAAACTCATTTTAGAGACGGAAGACAGATTTCTGCGGGCAATAGAGTCAAAGGGAAGTGAAAAAATAATCTCTTTTAAAAGACTTGGTTCGGAAGGTGAGAGCGAAACTGAAAATTAGAAGGCAAGGGCACAAAAAAAAAAAAAGGCAAGGGCACATTTAATACTATGTTCTTTCTGTGGTTTTAAGATGTGAGAAATGTGGACGTGCATCTTCGCCAGAGCAAGAAGAGCCAAAGAGTTGGTGAAAAACTGAAATCCAGGAGAGGAGATGAAAGGTAGATATGGAAAAGAACCTGAAGGAGTCCACTGGATGCAGATGTTTGTAGGTGGAGAGGTAGGAGTGCGTGCCAGATGGCCTCTATTTTTCACTTAAGTGGGAGGTTAACTGTGCTCTGCCAGGAGAGCAGAGCGGGAGCGCAGGCTGGAAGAAAGCCTCAGGCCTGGAATACATGGAAAATGAGAGAAGAAACTGAACCACAAGCATAAACTCATTTCTTAGACACATTTATCTCCACTTGAGCCACACACACCTTTACTCACCGATGTATGCTTCTTCCCTTTGAAACTAATAACCCCAACCCCAAATGATGCATGTCTCTTCTGAACCAGCTTTTTTCTGCTCCCGATAACCGAAGACCAAACGGGCCATGTATAAATGTCTGAAGCTATTTTCCAAATCATATCTAATCAACACAGCATATTCTTGAATTTCTGTAAACATATTGTTTTTCCAAAGACATAGTTAGGCGTTATATTTTGTTCGAGGACGGAACAAATGGAGGAACCTCGAGATGGATTTGCTCACTTGCCTTTGTAAGTGCCCTCCAGTGAATACAAAATATCTTATGAGTCATAGGACAGCACGACCTATTTTTAGACAAATACTCTTGTAAATTCATACGCGATGGTAGAAGGGTATTTTAAATCCTAATTGAACTAAGCCATCTCATTACCTGGCTATACTGACCGATGATGAGCGTTGCCATGGTGATGAGGCAATCAAGTTAGCAGGCCCTACTGTGAGAATTTTCTATTCCAGATACTTTAGCAAGTTTCATCTAGCTCATCTCCAAACGCTTTCTAATCAGCGGGAGACAAAGAAAATGATTCAGTCATACAGAAATAGGCACCACAAAGGAATAAAGGGTTTTTTTTTTAAACAAATCTAATGACAAAGTATACTGACATATAATTTACAAAGGAAGATTTTTTTTTTAGTTCTAACGCTTTAAGCTTCTCTACAACAAATTAAGACTTTTTAAGCTATATGTATCAATTTTGACATTTTAAAATTTTATCCAAATTCAAGTAAGAATCAGAGCTTAAACAAACATTTTATTGTCTGCACAACTGGTCTCAAAGAAAATTATGGCTTGTGCTATCAACTGAACTGTGCCCTCTCCTAATTCAGATGTCAAAACCCTAATTGTCAATGTAGTGGTATTTTGGAGATGGGACATTGGCAGATAATTAAGTTGAGATGAGCTCATGAGGGTGGGCCCCCCTTATGGGATTAGTGCCCTTAAAAGAAGAGGAAGAGACACCAGATGATTTCTCTGGCCCCTTCCCTCTTTCTTTCTCTGCCCGTCTGTCCCTTCATCCTGTGAGGACCTCAAAAGTCTGCTTATCCTGCAAGCCAGAAATAGAACCCTTACAAGGAAAGGGAATTAGCACTTTAATCTTGGAATGTCCAGCTTCCAGGATTGTGAGAAATAAACTCCTATTGCTTAAGCTACCAAATCCATGGTGTTCTGTTGTGGCATCCTGGGATGATAATATGGCTTGTCTGGGGAATACATCTTACAACTTGATGGAGGTCAGATATTGGCAAATAATAAGTAATTTCCACGCTTAAAAATAAATCTAAGAGCAAGAGTTCAGAGTAGTTTCAATTTTATCTCAAAAAGGGAGTATGGAGCTATAAAAGCTGTGTCTGAAACTATAAAAAATTTTAAAGTTTTATCACTTCTATATGTTTGCTATTGTTATCTTCTTAGTCTAAGTGGCAATACAAGCTTGCAAATTCTAAAGTATAAAATTGTGTTTAGGAGCAGAAAGAAGAGGAAGAACCCAAAAAAGTATATCCTTTTTTTGGTCATTTGCATTATGGGAGGAAAATGGAATAGAATGCTTATGACAGGATTTAGTACGAAAAGTTCTAGATAAAAATGGCAGTGAATTAACCATGCCAGTCAGTGTCTTCTAAATCCCATTATATTTTCTGCAAAGGCATACTAAAATATAAATCAAAGATGAACAGTCACACTGCAAACACAAAAGAATAGAGGACAATATGCCAAATCTGGAGTTCACTTCTACTAACTGGATTTCCTATGTGCTACAAAGGTAAGTATCAGCTCTGGGTTGTTTTTGTTTTTGTTTTTTTCCTTAAAGATTTTATTTATTTATTTGAGAGGGAGAAAGAGAGACCATGGGTGGGGGAGGAGCGGAGGGAGAAGTAGACTCCCTGCCGAGCAGGGAACCAGATCCAGGACTCAACTGGCGACTCCAGAATCAGGAACTGAGCTGAAGGCAGGTGCTCAACCTTCGGAGCCACCCAGGTGCCCACACTGGCCCTGTTTTATTTCACTGGTGGATGCCCAGAATCTAGGATCGCCCTTGGCACTCACGAGGTTCTTTATAAACATCTGTCATCACCACGGTTCACAAGACAGCTACTGGGAATTGATAGAGAAGAACCTTTTGAACTACACAGCATATGTTTCCTCCTCGACAGCATCATGGACAGCTTCTAAAGAAAACAGACAAACATGATTCTCCATCCCAACGTGACACCGGGGTTATGCTGACCAGAGGAAAACCCACTACACAAGTGCTATCATCTAAGCCATTCAGAACAGACTAATTCTTTTCAAGGACTTATTTCTCTTTAACAACTGTTCTTACATTTATCTGCTCCATAATTCCCAGGACTTCACCAGGCAATAACAAGAGAGGTGTGTACAGTGGTGTGCTGCAGCATGGTACACAGATACAGATACCCAGAGAAGCAGAGTTTGAGATGGCAAAATTTATTAATTAATTCTGGGTTATTTAGATGTTCACCTTCTACATGATACAAAGCGGATGATAAAAAACATTGGCTTCTTTGGCTTATCTCTAGAACTGAACTGTCAGAGGAAAGAAGGTTCAATTGGAATTCATTCCAACCCGTCCATACAAAAAAACAAAAAACAAAAAACACACCCAGTACCCCTTGACGTGGCAAACCAGAATGGGGTGGGATGCTTAGTCGTATAACCTGCACCTTTAGATCTGAGTGGGAAAAGGGGATAGCATCTAAGTGAACAATAAACACTGAGGCTAGAGTCACTGCATCCCTGCTTCTTGGAAGCCGACATCAGAGCACCAAACTATGAATTGAGCAGAACACTGGTGAAAGCAATGATAAACAGGACCTGTGCAATGCTAGTTTGAAACTTGGAAAGAATCTCAGGGAAAACATGATTGACGGTAATTTTTCTAAAACGAAAAAAAGAAAACAATATATACGTGTGTACATTTATCACCAATGACTGCGTTATTTTCTTCTTCCATGTGCTAAAAACAGATGGTTTATTCAAAAAGAATTAAAATTGTAACCTCTAATATAAAATTAAGCCTCCTCAAACTATGATTTCAGCCAAAATATGTAGTATAAATGTGTAGAACATGGGTTTTGTTGGTCTCTAATGAACCTCCTTATCACTGCCTAATTAGCAATGCTGTCATTCTGTGGGAACTCTGACAAGTTTAGACAGCTTTTGACAATCTTTTAAGTTTGTTTTGCTGATGTCAACGAAACACCTTTAGTAAAACGTGGTATGTCCTAAACAAAGACAAGGGGAGCTCTCAGTAAGAAATTGAAGTTGGAAGGATCATTTGCATCACTGACCTATTTTTTTTTCCCTGATGCAAATCACTGACCTATTTTACCAACTACTGGCCCACGGCCCTGAGAGATACATAATCAACCCCCACACCCCAAATGATTTCCCATTCCCTTTCTCTATGATAATAACTGTGTCATGTTCTGTCTTTCTTCTCCTCCCTTCGTTTCCTGTCTCACCACCCAAACAGAAAGCCCATTTATAGTTTAGATTAGGAAATACTGATATAACGAATAAAAGGAAGAATGGAATGCTAATTAGCGAAGTGTTCAATAGACTCTTTGTTCCCTGATCTTTTCTATTTGAGTCCCATTTTTCCCCTTCAACTCATACCTCTTCCAAAATTATCATACTCTAAGTTCTTATCAACTCATTCTTCTTTTTTTTCCCTTCTCTTTTCTCTACCTCCCCATAAACCTCCATAACCTGGGCTTTCTATGAGGCTGGCGAGTGTTTTTATTTGGATGACCATATTAACACATGAAGTAACCTTTTCCAAAAATTCCTGTAAAAAGAAATCTATTTACTAGATTTTCTTAGGATATGGGATAAAGTTGCTCTCGTTTTTTATTGTTCCTCCTCCACCTGTAAGTATCAAAAATATCCCGACAAAAATTGAGAGGGATAGCTTACAGAAAGTTCCATTTCTCTACTTTTCCTTATTCCTCTCTTCTGCATTCAACCACTTACTAAGCTGAATATCTTTTAGAACAACAGATACTAATATCGCAGTAAATAAAATTTTGAAAATATTTCCGGAATTAGTTTTATGAGACATAAAATTTGGGGCTAAGTACTCTTTTAGAATCATTGCGGCTAGTCAATATTTCTGATTTGGGGAAATAGACTCCCATCCAGTCTCATGATTTAAAGTAATAACTTTGTGGTAAGAGCCTACAAATACCTAATTATCCCACTTGTCATAAATGTGTTCTGCAGACAATTAAGCATGTCAACTTTATGCAGACTTACAGAGATAGAAGACGTGACTCTAAGGTATGTGAATCCATGGAGGAATTCTTTATGAGGCTGCCTCCTGCATTAGAAAAATGCAAACAAATCTTGCTGATGACCCAATAAAATCTGGAGGGCCATATTTCTGACTTGCAGTAAAATCCTTAATTTTCAAATTTCTTGTGTTCCTATGCACACCCTTCTTCCCTTCTTTATATTAGCAAACTTTCCACTGTATCAGAGGGCTGGCTTGTGCCAGGCACAGCTTTTTCAAGGCTGTCTCCCTGCTGAATTGTCTCCCCTGACTAGATTCAGTTGGCTTTATAAAACACTTTCTGCATAGTTTTGAACTTGATCGATTTCCTTGAGACATGAGCTCACATTAGAAATGCATCTTTCCAGATGCTGAAGCACATGCTTTCTCTTTCTGGATCCCTGTGAGGCATGAACTCTGGTGACCCAGCCTGACAATTGGAGTTTCTGTAACAATATATCATGAGTTTTCTTCAAGTCATGGCAGCATGCAAATGCTCAAGCATTTGCTTACCAGAGCAAATGAAGAAATGTCCTGAAACCTATCTACATGCTATGATGTCACTCAGCAATGATGGTTCTTCTATGAGGTCAGAAAGAATAGTCTATGTCCCAGACTGAGCCTCTGATTGTGCCAGGACCACACATGACCGTGACAATTTTCTTCCATCACCTACAGCAGATGTCATCTTCAGGATCTCTACTATTGATTAAACTTGATACATTCTAGCACTAGCAACTTGGCATTTCTCAACAAATGGTTGATGGAAAGAACATATTTTTTTTTTCTTGAGCATATATTATGTATCTGGTACAGTAGATAATCCATATACCTTCAGTATATGAACATCAATGACCTTTGGGAAAAATATGATTGCTTCTCTACAAATGAAAAAAAATCAAGGTTCAATAGGGCTGAGAACTGACTCATGACTATATTACCCCTCACTTTGAATAAAGTTTCATTAGGTTTTTACCATTTTTAAGGCTCCATTAACAGTTTTCATTTCTACCTCAACCCATGCCACCATCTTAGAATTGCACTAATTATGTCACACCTGGAGGTGTCCCACTTTCAAATTTTGAACACTGTTTCACATTTGGCCTTGACTTCTATATGGCTGTTTCTCTTTTCCTTCACTTGGAAACATGTGCTTTTAACTCTGTTGAGCCTTCCAGCACCTCAAATCTCCTGTTGTCTCGTGGCCTTACCAGATCTAGAATGGCCTCACTTTTTCAGCTATTCCTGGAAGTGCCCTTTCTTGAGCCCTATCACTTTCTTTACACATCTACTCCTGTGCTGCCCCTGTAACAGACCCCACAAATTGGTCCTATTTACCTACATACCCACTCTTCTTCATCTGAAGTATAGAGACTTAACTGGGCAGCTAGGAACCACTTATAAACCCATAGTTTTCAAGTCTTTCAAATCTCAAAGTCAGATTATCACGCTCTTTCTTTTGTAAATTATCTTCTCTCTTTTAACATATCCTTCCAACTGGTATGTAAATATGCTCATGTTTTTCCCTTTTAAAAAAACCCACAAAAATATTAGGATCTTACAATACCTTCTAGTCTTTGCTATTTCTCTCTTCTGCTTTATATCCAAACTTCTTGACTAGTTATCTATATACAATGTATTCATTTGTATTCTGGATTTCACTCGCATTGAAACAGCTCCTGATAATGCCACTTACTGCTGAATCCAGCAGGCATTTTCCATGTTCATCTTACTTGACTTGTCTAGAGAATTTTGTACTACAAACTATTCCCTTTAGTAGTCCTTTGGATATCACTCTCCTGAGCTTCTTTCTAACCATTTTAAGCTTTTCCTTCTTTGCCTCATTTTTAGGCTCATTCTTTTCCTCATAGCCATTAAATATTGGAGTTTCTCAAAATAAGGCCATCTTCTAACTCTACTTTCTCTTAGCAGCTCACCAATGACCAGATTTCAATTTCCACTTTTATACACTTGACTGATAAATGAAACCCCTATGCCAGAACTTTCCAATACAACATCTTGCAATATTAGAAATGTTCTATAATTTGTGGAAGCCATATGGCATAAAACTTCCAGTTTCTTGTGCTGCTCCTAAGAGGAGCACAGTAACATGTATCCGAGGCCTTGAAGAGTCATGTCTCTTAGCTTGCTTCTTCTCACTCTAGCATCTTAAATCCTGAAGTATCTTAACCTTTCTATTCTGCAATATTACATTCAGTTTTCCTCCTACTACAAGACCTTGAATACTTCCTCAGAGAAACCTTCTTTGACTTCCATTATTGTATCAATTCTCTCAATTATCTTCTGGAAATTGGTGTTAATTTGTGCGATTCTCTGATTAATATTTGACTAAATTGAAAGCAAGGGCTTTACCTTTTGTAAACACCATTTTACTCCCAGTGCCTATTAAAATCCTTGGGATATAACAAGTATTCACTAAATATATGCTGAGTGAATACATGAATAGATCTTTCTTTACGGTTCTAGACTTTCTAGATATTTCAAACTTCCCCCAAGATATCCTGAATTGTATGCCCCAAAGGGATCTGAAAACGATTGCAATGCTTTCTCTCACTCCTATCCACACACACACACACACACACACACACACACACACACACACACACACCTATTAAGACAGCATGATGGACCTTGTCTTTCAAAACCAAAGACCTAGAAATTTACTTGAAATCTGCTTTTACTGGGGCACCTGAGTGGCTCAGTCAGCTGAACATCTCTGACTTCCACTGGGGTCATGACCTCCAGCCCTGAGTCAAGCTCCATGCTCAGTGGAGTCTGCTCATCCCTCTGCCCCTCCCTCCATTTAAATGCCCTCTCTCTCTCTCAAATAAATAAATAAATAAAATTCTTAAATCTGCTTTTACTTTCTCTTTAGCTTTCTACAGAGAAAATTACAAACCATTATTGAGAGTTATTAAAGAAATGATAAAATATAACTTGTATATGATTTAGAAGACCCCAAATGTAAATAGTACTGTATAATTTTTCCCAAGTTGATCCATAGATTCAATGCAATTTTCCTACCACTAATACTAGTATTGCTGTATTTATTTGGAACTGCACTGAATCTATAGGTCAATATGGGAGCAATTATACAATATTATTTACAGTATTGGGTCTCCTAAATTCTGTAGATAGTATATATTGTTGACTTTTGACAAGCTGATATCCAAATCAATACTGGAATACAAAAGCCAAAATGTATTCAGAAAAAAAAAATCTTGCTGAAGAACAAGTTTATAGGAATTGCAATAGTACTGAGGTAATTAAAATATAAGGTTCTAGCAATTATGATAGTATAGTTTTAGCACATGGTTAGGCAAATCATTCAATGGAAGAGAATAGATGGTCCAGAAATATACCGACATATACACAATCCCCTGATTTGTGACAAAATGTCATTGCAGAGCAGTGGGAAAGCATGGCCTTTCCACTATATCATGCAAGGCGGGTGGTTATGCATATTAAAAATCTGGGACCCTATAAACACAAATCAATTCAACGTGGACTGTACATCTAAATGTAAAAGTTGAAACAATAATTTCTAGAATAAAATATAAGACAAGAGCTCCATAACCTTGGAGATAGGGAAAGATAGTATAAACAAAGCACAAAGAGCAATAACCTTAGGGGTAATAATTGATAAATTGGTCTACATTAAAATTTTGCTTATCTAAACATAACCAGCAAAGAGTGGAAAAGCAGCCCATAAAATGGGAGAGGATATTTGCAATGTTGTAACTTACTGAGGAATCCTATAAGGAAAATACAGAAAGAAATAAAAAAAAAAAAAAAGAGAGATACACAGTAGAAAAAGCGGCTGGATCCTTAAACAAGACTTTCAGTAAAGATGATATTCAACTGGCAAATAAATATATAAAAAGAGGTTCAACCTCATTAGTTATCAGTAAACGAAAATTGAAAGCACAAAAAGATATCACTACAATGCCTTTCTTATCAGAATGGCTAAAATGAAAAAGATTGAGGACACTGAGTACTGGTGGCACATGGTTACTAATTCTTATGGAGTGCTGCAGGATGGAGCTAAACATCCAAAAAACTTGAGAAAGAGTACACTGCATATACTACAGCATATACATACTCCATGACTCAACAGTTCTACTTATTGCTATGTATTTTATGAAACTGCATTCATATTTATACCAAAAGACCTATATAAGAATATTCATATTGGCATTTTTTATAAGAGCCCCAAAATGAAAACTACCAAATATATGTATCAAGAGTAGAATGGATATATATAGTGGGATATTTATACAATAGAAAAAAACTATAAGTGGAAACTGTTTATAGCAATGCATAATAAAACATTTGAATATGTCAAACATCATTTTGAGTCAAGGAGGTCAGACACAAAGGATTAGAAACATTGTAGTTATCTTCATATAAGCACAAAAACAGTCAAGTCTATGATTTCAGAAATTGAATTGATGGATAGTGACCGATAGGAGGCATGAAAATCCTGCTAGGGATCTGGAATCTTCTATTTCTTGGTCTCTGTGTTATTTACAGGAGACTGTGATTACTTTGTGAAAATTTATTAAGCTATACACTTAGGATTTGTATGCTTTTTACTACATATTATTAAAATGAACAGTTGTTTAAAAATACAATCCTGTTTCTCTCAATTTTATCACATAAGTATCAGTTAAGCCCACATTTTTTATCCCTTTGTCATTGCCTTAGTTCAGTTTTTCATCATCTCTCACTCTCAAGATGGCTGTAGCTTGCCAACTGGTTTTGCTCCTCCCAAAGCTATCCCCATGCAGTTATCTGTGAAAATCTTCTAATGGGCAAATATAACCATCACAGTGGTCTATTTAAAATGCTTTTATGTCTACCTATTTACAGAATCTGGTATTCAAGCACCTTGCTGGCAAGTCTTGCATTATTTCTATTTGCCTCAAACTGCATCTCTGTCCAGAAGCTCACGCTCTTGTTTGTATCTTCAGTGTACATCAAAAATGGACATATACCAAAAAAAGGACATATACTATTTGATAGTGTTCAAGAAATAATAATAGCCGAGTTGGTGTCTGAAGCACGGTATGCGTGGCTCTATAACCCAAGGTCTTTTCACAATATCACAATGCCCACTAATGCAGGTATGGAGAACAACTTGCTTATTACAGAATCAATGTTCTTTAGTTTAATAACATCTAGCTTAGAAGAGCTAAATTAAAAAAGAAAAGGAACATCAAAGCTATTACATTTATTTTTATGTTTTTCCCTAGCTGTTCTTCTATCTCATAGTATACTTAAAATAGCAGAAACTTTGACATTGTCATTTATCCTAAAGGGAATGACAAACAACTGAAAAAACTTACCAGGGCAGGAGAATAACATAATCATATTACATTTTTCAAAAACCAGAGTGAGAGTAGTGTTGAGGTAAATTAGAAGGGGCAAGACTTAAAGTAGAGAGAAAAGTGGAATCTATCTAATTAACACAGATAAAAGCCACTGACAGCTTGAAGACAAGTTATTTTTTTTAAGATTTTATTTATTTATTCATGAGAGACACAGAGAGAGACAGAGACAGAGAGAGGCAGAGACTCAGGCAGAGAGAGAAGCAGGCTCCATGTAGGGAGCCTGATGTGGGACTCAATCCCGGGTTTTTAAATTTCATTTATTTATTCATTAGAGACACACACACAGAGAGGCACAGACACGGGCAGAGGGAGAAGCAGGCTCCATGTAGGGAACCCAACATGGGACTTGATCCCAGGTCTCCAGGATCACGCCCTGGGCTGAAGGCGGCGCTAAACTGCTGAGCCACCAGGGCTGCCCAGACAAATTAAATTAAAAATAAATGATATAACATTTCAAAGATCATGAAATTTCCAGTCTTAGAGGTAATGAGATACGAATAAATCTAAAGGATATTAAATAATCACTCTCCTAAAAAGTGTAGGTTGGATCAGATGATATTATGAGCTACATCATTTAAGTATAAGATTATAAAAATATTCTCCAGAATCTCATAATCAAGGAGTCAATCACACCCATGAATGCTGCTTGAAGATGTTATTCCTAGATGTTTTGTAACTGACTAGTAACTTAGAATGTTCATGGATGGAGAAGTTATTGTGTAAAAGAAATGGTGGAGAATCATAAAATGGGAGAAATCAATATTCATAATATGTAATTATTAATACGGTGAATATAGTTGATTAAATTGTATGATATAAAACTATTATCAATAATAATAATCTAGGTTTAAAATCCCACCTTATTAAAAATTAGGGCCAAGGGGAGGAAGGAAATAACATGTTCTCCTACTGGGTGGTAATGTACATTACATACTTTTATAAGTAGATGTTGTTCTTTCTTATGGTGATAAGGAAATGAAATTGAAAATGTGTTTACTTTTTAAAGGGAATAATACTTATTATAATTAGTGTGCATAAGATTCAAGTCACTGAAGGAAAAAAAAAGCATAAAGAACTTGTTTGATATAGACTAATCTAGGCAAGAGGAACAGCAAAGCCTAAAAAACAGAATGTACAAACAGGGCAAAATTATATGAAAAATACCAGTTATCACAGTTATGGTAAAGGATTAAATTATTCTTGTATTGGTAAAAGAACATAAACCAGTTATATATGATGTTCACAACATACACAGCAAAATGCAATGAAACAGAAAAATTAAACATAAAAAGATGGACAATTATATATCAGTTGATAACAAATGAAAAGAAAGCAGTCAAGGTAATATCAGTATTATAGATATCAAGGCAGGAGCATCAAATGGGGGGACGCCTGGGTGGCTCAGCAGTTGAGCATCTGCCTTTGGCTCAGGAAGTGATCCCGGAGTTCTGGGATCGAGTCCCACATCAAGGTCCCTGCGCCTATGTCTCTCCCTTCTCTCCGTTTCTCATGAATAAATAAATAAAAATCTTTAAATTAAAAAAAATCAAATGGGAAAATGAGTATGCTTTATATGAGTAATGAATGAATGAATACATATAAATGGCAATTATGAATATCTAAGTTTCAAATTATTTGATATTAACATATTTAAGGTTAAGATGTAGAAATAAAAGACAAAGTTGACAAAATTATAGCCATGGTAAAAGAGTTGAGTATATCTCAATCTTTAACACAGAAAACAGAAAATAATTAATAGAGAAAAATGACTTGAATAAATGATAAATTGGTCTACATTAAAATTTTGTAGGTATACGTTGTATACCTACAGTGTTTACTGTGTGTCAGTCACCTGCTATATTTATTATATGTATCATTAGAGCTATTAGCTCATTTACTGCTCATGACAACCCTCTAGGAAGAACTATTATAATCTCATGTATAGATGAGGGAATTAATGCAAGCAAGTTTCAGTAGCTACACTAATGTTACACAGTTGAGATTGGTTGAGTCAAATATTAAACACAAGCAAGCCCTGTCTCCAGAGTTTTATCTCTTAGCAACTTTATTATAGTTTCTTAATTAATAAATCAAACTGACAAGGCATAAATAGCTTTTGGGCCTTGATAAAGATTGTATGCATTCCTTTAGGTGTCTATATAATACATTTATACACATAATCAACAAATTTCAAAACACAGACAAAATGTATACTTACTTCTTTTGCCTCAAAATAATAAGTATAAAATAAAACAAAACTAAAAATACGACATAGAATAAAAATACATTTTGATAGGTTTGGGGTCAAAATGAAATTAGTATTGGTATTACAGACATTTTACAATAAGAAACCTACAAAACTTTGGGGATCAAAGGTATACACAAAGAAAAATTAATAAACTTAATAAATATATTATTGGATAAGAGAGAATATCAAGAATGAAAGAATGAACAAAAGAAAGAAAAGAAGGAAGGAAGAAAGGAAGAAAGGCAGACAAAACATAATATGTAAATGTAGGAAAAGAAAATAAATCTGAAGAGGGCTGAAAGGAATATTTAATGATTTAAAACATAGAGTGTAATATCAAATAAATTTGAAGAATGTACATAAGTCAACAAATGCATGATCCTGGTTGTGTTTTTGTAAGTAAACAACATATAGAGATTATTAAATAGGCTAGAAACACACTAAATGCACTGTGGTAATACTTGATAGTGGAATTATCATTTTTATGCTTTAAAATACATTTTACATGTTCTAAAATGAACATTCTCACTTCATTTGTATATAAAATAACTACTACTTACACAAACTGTGATGGGCATTGAGAAGTACAATGATGAACAAAAAGGACAACAAAAGCTAGAATCCAAAGAAAAAATTAAAAAAAAAAAATAGTACACATGCAACAGTGTGGATCATTCAGTAAAGCACTATTAGAGAATAGAGGCAGAAATTAATTTGTGATTCTGTTTATCCAAAAATATACTAAAATGATTTGTAGTGCTAAGAATCAGAATGGAGACTGGTAGGAGTAGAGAGTGGTAGGAAAGAGAATCAACAAGAAAGGGACACAGGAAAACTTCCAGATCGATGGAAACGTCTTACACCTTGTTTGGAAGAGGATTACCAAGGGACTACACAATTTCTTTGGCAGAACACTTAAGAAGTCTATTTTCCCAATCCTTGAATCTGAGTTGGCCTTGTTATTTGCTTTGGTCAATAAAATAAGGTAAAAATGACACTGTGCCACTTCTGAGCTTATGCTTCAAGAGGCATTGCTTGTATCTTTTCCTCAGAACTGTGTTGCTGACCTCTGAGAAAGTCCAAATTAGTATTTTGGACAATGAAAGATCATTTGAAGAAGAGCCTAGTTTTCTCAACCTTCCACACTGGCCTTCAACACTGGCCATCCTACACTAGATCGCCCTCTGTCAAGTCCAGCCTTCCATAGATACCTGACTCTTGCTGAGACCAGAACTATGCCACAAACTAATGCTCTCATGAACAAAAATAAATGCCTACTGTCTTAAGTCACTTAGCTTTAGATTGGCTTGTTATGCAGCAACAGCTAGCAGATACATATGAAAACAAAATTTCATGTTTTCTAGTTTTTTGTGAAGAAAAAGTGACTTAACAGATATAAAGGAGCACTTAAAGGAGAACTGAAAACTACTGAAAAATATGACAAATTGTTCAGACAAGTATCTCTTTTTATTATTTTCTCTGGGCCAACAAAGGTACTATGAAAAAGAATTATATATATTAGAACTATGTTTGAGATCTATTTGGATGCTATTTAGAAATGAGTCATGGACTTTTACGTAAAATCTCATTGAGTAGGAATTACTGCCCGAGTGCTGAGCCATGAAAGATGGTATAGTCATATGCGTATTCAGGAGGAAAGATGAATTACTAATACCTGCATTAGGCATGGAACACACAACTGGTTTCTAGTCCTAGTTTGTCCAATCTCCTCATTTTGAGATGAGAAACTGAGACCTCGAAGGGGAAAATGTCTTAAAAAGTCATTAGTAGCAGATGTAAATTTTCATCTATGTCTTTTGAGCAAATCAATCCAAATTTCACCTCACCCATGTGTAGTTTTGAAACCCTGCAGTCTAATGGTTACTAATAATCATTTAATTATTTTAACAAGAGTTAATTCTTATGTAGTAAAGATATTACTACAAAGAAACTGAAGTTGTTAAGTGATCACCAAGCTCCCCTATGACTTCTCATCTCTATGGGTTAAGCCCATGATAGAAAAAGATAAGTAGAAACATGGAAGAACCACTCCTCCATTTTGTCTCCCCAAATAGATTTGCATTGATTCTAGGCTCTGTTTCAGAATACTATATTCACCTAATATTTACTAGGATAAATGCATTCATTAAGAAGAGAGAGTACCCCATTCTTATCTCTGATAATTTTGTTTGAAGGCTATGCTGGTTCACCACAATTCCCAGCTGTGGTTTGAGCCAAGTTTTCACTTGTAAGTGAGTAGAGTCTAAGGCAAGCAGTGAGGAGAGCAACTTGTGGAAACTCATGGACTCTACCTACTTGGTAGGTAGAAACCAAGGAGAGTCCCGTGGGAAAATTCAGTCAGAAAAATCAAGTTGATTAGAGGACAGACAGTTCTACATTTGGAGGGAGATGTCAATTGTACATGCATCCTTAGTGGTATCCTCAGGAGATATGTAATAGAAATAGGCTTAGTTTGGCCAAAAGACTATGATATTCAGGCTCCAGAGTTATAGAAGTTGATGTAGTATATGATCCTATTCAACAAATTGGATCCAGGACCTATCATCTCATTTACTTTGAATATGAACAACTCTTCACATCAGGGGTGACCAGAGAAAACCGTGCCAGGGCTCATTGAAGGGCTCTTCATGTCAGAACAACACAATGTCCTGTGGGGCTTCCAAATCCACATAGAACATTTGAGTGTATTATTCTCAGCTGCCCATTTTAATCATAGGTGAGAAAGATCAAGCCTTTTGACCCTATTACATAGTTTCACATGGGGATACCTCATTCATCCAAGTTATAGATTTCAGATAAAGATATCAAAGAGAATTTGTAGACAGAGCCATTAACATATTGTGTCTAGTGGATCTGCCAATAGGCAACAGATGTGTTCAATATCTAGGTAGCCCTAGAATGTTCTTGCTTTAGCAGATGTCGTGGACTTCTCCAAAATGATGTGAGGGAACCACTGTTGATTTGGGATCAAACAAACATGGGTTTGATCCTGGCTCTGACACAAACTGTGTGACTTTGCTCAGGTGTATTAACCTCTTAGAATTTCAGTTCCTTCATTTTTACAATGTGAGAGGTACTTCATGGGGTTGCTTTAAATGTCAACCTCACAATTAATGTAAGTCATGAAAGTAAGTAATGTATAAGAAAAGCATCTAACCTATATCACGGGGTCAGTAATGTCAGTGCCTTTCTACCTGGAAGGCAAGCATCAAGCCCCTTCCATTCTTGTTCTCACTGATCAACAAAATGAAAGATACTCAATAAATGATACCAAAACTGCTATCCCAATTTCCAACACTGATACATTCATTTGAACATGAGAGGCTTTTAACTTTCAACTTCCTGAATCTCTCATTAATTATAAGATCAGCGGGATGGACTTTAACCTTAAACTCTAATTGGCCAAACGCCCTGGACCCCAGTCATGCTACAGGTGGCCAGGGTATTCGTTGTCATCGGATAATAAAGTTGCCAAGCTTATGAAGACACTATATATGCTCTGGGTATAAATCAGAAATCATCTTAGAGTTTCTGGGGCAGACAAGCAACTGCAGAAAGAGATGATTTACAAAAATAAAGGGAATGAAATTTTTTCCATTAGCAATCTTCTGTATGCTTTGAAAAAACAAACAGGATTCACCCTGTCATACAGTCTCACACTGTGACAGTCTCATTTATCAAAGTTATGGATTTTAGATATGAAGACATCAAAGAAAATGTGCAGGCTCCTCAGTAGAAGCCAATGAATGGTCTGTTGTGCAGTTGTGTAGATTGCAGTAGAATATCTCAGTCCAGCTTCAGGCAAAGAAGCAGAGCTGGGGATCAGCTGAGCTAACACCCTGCCAAGACCTGGATCCTCTGAGGCCAGGCATCTTTTCATCCTTTCCACCTAACCTCCCTCTACTCCTGGCCCTATCTTCTCCTAATAGTAGCCTGGAGCATAGCTGCTTCTTTCTGAGAATCATGGAACCTTTGGCAATTATTAATCTTCCATTGTTATAATATCTTCAGAGAGAAGGAAGAGTGATTTTAAGTACAAAAATCAAGCTAGCCCTAAGTTTCGTTGACTCCTCTTAATCCCATAACTTTTGGGGTCACAATGAGTAAATCAATTCACTTAACATCACTGGGGCAAAGCAATTAACTTTTTGAGCCTCAGTTTCTCCAAATGTAAAGAAAGGGGGAAGACGAGATGAACTGTTTAGTGTTGAGCCAATTCTAAGGCCTTTTCTGATTCATTGTCATCTCCTTTCACAGCTCCAGACTCTTCAAATGGAACCAATTCATTTATCTACTGGAGCAGCCACAGCTTCTGGCCGTGGGCAAACAGCTGGGGGCAGGCATAGAAAGGCACTTCTGAGACTGTTTCTCCTTGTTATTGGCTAGTCGGTCACGCAGGAAGAACTTCCTGCTACCACATTTTCAGAACCCAGATACTCTCCCCTTTGGTACTTCAGTACCTCCTGTGGGTAACTTCAGTCTCCACTCTGAAACTCCAGGTTCCATTGTCACTTAGGGTGGTCACAACCCTTTTTGCCTCATGCTCTTTACTTCAGGTTGTGCTTAAAAATTCTTGTGAGAGGGCGCTTGGCGGGGTTAGTCAGAAGAGCATGAGACTCTAGATCTTGGGGTTGTGAGTTTGAGCCCCATGTTGGGTATAGAGATTACACAATAAAATTGAAATAAAATGACATAACATGACAACTTTTATAAAAGCTCTGAGTCTACGTTTTAGGAACAGCTGTTCTGAGTCAAGGTCATTTCTGTTCCACAGCAGTGATTTAGCTCAGACCAACTCTTCTCCTCACAATAATGGGCTTGCTGCAGTCCTCCTGGGGGACCTATGTCTGGCAGGGGGAAGTAAGTGGGCAGAACAAAGAAAGGATATGGAACAGGCCGGCAGCCCCTGGATGACAGGTCTCCCCAAGGGAGCCTCCCCAGCTGGAGCCAGCCAAGCCTAGCCTTTCTGCTGACAGATGCTCCTGCTTCCAGCCCTGTATCTCCCGACATGTTATTTGCAAAGGCCTGTAAGGTAGCTCTGTGGCCTCATTTCTCTGAGGATCTCCAGGGAAGCCAGCTTTCATGGTGACTATATAATTTATATCCAATTCCTTCACTTAAAGGCTCTCATAGGTTCCCTAACACTTAAAGAGTAATATGTAAACTTGTTGGCACGACCTGGAAAGCTAGCTTTCTCATCTATAAAATGGGGATAATAATACCATACTTAAAGGGTTGTACTGGAAATTACATAATCCACTAATATGTCTTGGTGATGATAAGGTAAGTGGGGGTACTCAAAAATAATTACCAGCTGTCTTTCCCTTCCTACTTCCTGACCTGATCCTTATCTATTTTATAGGCACATCTCCTACTATTCACATCCCTCACATTAAACTACTTGAAATCTCTAAACGTTTTTCAAATTTTCACAATCTATCTTGAGAGTGATGCTGATGTTTTTTCTTGGGAGAAAACCCCTCAGACCCCAGGGCTGTAATGAAACCCTCCCTTATACTGCGCCTTTTTCAAAGAACACACCCTTGCCCTACCCTGTCCAGGCCACTACTGCCCTGATACAGCTCCACTGCAGCACTTAGCATTTTGTCATCAATGGTCATTAATCCTTACCAGAAACTGTATTACTCACTTTATAAACATTATCCTTACTCTTCAAAATAATCCTGCGATTGTGGATATGTAGCCTGCATTGTGGATACGGAAAATGAAATTGAAAGGAGATTGGCCATAATACATAGCCTAGTTGCTTATTTGTCTTCTTGACTAGACTGTATTTAAATCATTACGTAAGAAAGCTAGCCTTCAATAAATGACTACTCACTAAAGATAGAAACATCTCAGAAAAGACTTGTCTTTGGCCCTTGATTTGTTTCTTACCCACATCATGGGCTTCTCTTTTCCTTTAAAGACATTTTTCTTTAAGCTAGTTTTGTTTCAGTGTACGCCATCAAAGAATTACAGAGGAACTTGATAGATCAAGCCAAACGTTTCTTGTTTTATAGATGTGCAAAAGCCTTGGAGATGTGCAAACGGCCTCAGAGACATTCAAACCTTTCCTGAGGTCAAAAGTGAAGTAGTGAGGGAGCTGGAATTCCAAGGACATGCGCTTTGTTTTCACGCAGGTCTTCTCCGCACAGCACTGTTTAGCGGGTTTGCAGAAATGATTTATTTCCAAATCTATAAACATTTGAGCACAACCAGGAAGGTTTCCCCACCTGTGCAGATCCATTGAGAGCTGACCCTAAGTCAGGTTGGCCATTTATAGTTAGAATCTTTGGTGAATATTGGCATCTTCCCCCAAATTGGAGGTGAATAGAAATTTTATGTCTGCTCTCCCGACAATCTCAACTGGGTGGGCAAGTTCCAGGCAAAATACTGCCACCTGAAGGCCATTTACTAGCTAAGCAGGCATATAATAATCTTACTACCAATTCTTTAAACTTGCTGAAGTCCTGACTCTCTGTCAAGCACAGAGGCTTGGCGTGAAGGCCTCGTCTGAAAGATTCACCCCAAGGCAAATGTGACAGATATGTTGATAGCATGCTCAACTATTTTTCTTACAATGTCCAGAGTGCCAGGATATTCTTTCAATTGGAAAACCCAAATAGAATTCTAGTTCTAGGGTACTGGTGTGAGGGGCTGAATTACGTAAGAGTGGACGTAAGCACATAATTATTGTAGCCAAATACCCCAGTACATATATTAAACACTGTACGTTTTTACTAATAAAATGTTTTTTTTTCTAATGTATTATATAACTGGCAACCCCTCTCCCCGCTGAACATGTTCTGATACAGGGAGTTGAAACACACCTCGAGAGTCCCAACCTCTCTGGGTAAGGGTAACTCATCATACCTAGGACCTGAGTTCCTTATTAGAAATATTTGGGTGTTGGGGGCACCTGGGTGGCTCCGCAGTTGAGTGTCTGACTTTGGCTCAGGTCGTGATCCCAGGGTCCTGGAATGGAGTCCCACATCAGACTCCCTGCAGGGAGCCTGCTTCTCTCTCTGCCTCTCTCTCTCTCTATTTCTCATGATAAATAAATAAATATTAAAAAAAAAGAAATATCTGAGTGTTAACCAATTCTCCTAGCATATAAGTTAAATTGATTTACATACACATGTGTTGCCTTGTCTACAGACAAGTAAATTGTGGACAATATAACAGTACTTCCTTTGTGATTCTGCTGAAAATGTCATACTTCCCTATTGGAACCTTCAGTGCATGGAGTAGTTGTTCTAGGTAATATGTCTGCCTCTGCCAGCAGAAACGTCCATTATTTCTATCCTCCTAAGCACCCATCAGGCACCATGAACGGCATAAAATGAACATGCAATAAACGCATATGATCTTTGAATGAACGACTGAAGTAACAAATAATACAATGAATATATTAGAATAAGCAGCTTAAGGAATGACTGCTTGTTTCTAGTCAACTTGGGCTACTATAACCAAATACCCCAGGCTGGCTGTGTGGCTTAAACAACAGACATTTTAGCTCTCACAGTACTAGAGGCTGGGAGTTCAAGACCATGGTGTCAACAGGTTCAATTCTTGGTGAGAACCATTTTTCTGGCTTGCAGGGCCTGCTATCTCTCTGTCCTCATGTGGCAAAGAGTAAGGGAGAGAGCTCTGGTCTCTCTTCCCTCCATGAAGACAACTGATCTCATCGTGGAAGCCCCACTCTCATGATCTCATTTAAGACTAATTAACCTTCAAAAGTCCCACCTCCAAATACCAACTCATCAAGGATAGGGCTTCAACATCTGAACTTGGGGCTGAGTAGGGATGGGGGCACGCAAACCTTCAGTCCATAAAAGCACTCCAGTCTGCTTCCTCCATTGTGATTATTCTGAACAAAATAGCAAACACGGTGGGAAAGGTCCTCTTCTCTCTTATAAACAGCCAATGACACAGAAGTGGATGAGAAAAGCGAGAGTTCTCTATTAAGTTAAATTCCACCTGTATCTGACTTTCTCATCCATCGGAGGGGCCAGTAGGGTCCTCAGAGAGCCAGGGTTTGAAGGTAGACCTGACCTCACTCTGGAATGCAGAATTTCTGTGGTCAGCTGCGATATACTGGGCAGGGGTACGCAGGGGCAGAAAGAGGTTCCAGGCTAGTGGACGATTTGCCCAAACCAGCTTTGTCCATTCCTGCTCTGCTTGCTTTACTTCCAGAGTCTTGATTCCACGGTTACCCAGAGAGAAACCGGCCTTCAGAGTTTCCTGCATATCCTGAAAGGAAGGGTTCTCACCATCTAATTTGCATTCTAATACGTGCAAAATTGATTGACAAAACCTTGCTGCTGCTTAACAGGACAAATGAACCATTTGCTTCCCAAATTACAGGGAGCTTTGAGGTCAGGCAGCCTGGGTAACCAGAGAGCCTCTCCCTCCAGACATATGCAGACAAGCAGCCCCTGGCTTTGGGAGCCAGCTCCATCCTGAGTGGTCATTGTCATCATCCTATTACAATACACAGGGGATCGGGGTATTAGCATGCCCAAGCCAGCATATGGTGCACATTTTATTAACTTAATCGTGGGACAACAGCAAGCTGTTTTCAAGATAATTTGGGCCCCTGTGAATAGTCATCCCTCTTCCCAGCCCCGGTTTAGCTCTGGAAGGGATGATGCACACACATCTCCTTTGCCCAACAGACTCCAAAGAAATCTTGCCAGTGTTTGTAATATCCGCAAAAGCCCTCTGTAAATAACACTCAGACCACACTGAGCAGATTGAAGCCATGAAGCTCAGTTCTGCCTGACAGCTTTTCCCCCAAGTTGTTATTTTTGCAGTTTGGAAGGGAAGAAGGACCCCTGAACAGAAGATTCACAGCAGTCTTAACTTAGACTTTTTTTTATGGCTGCTTTATGGAAGGTCATTTTTTATATTTTGAAGGATAAAATAAATTCAAGCTTCTCTATCTGGAAGCCTCTTTCTATGCCAGTCAGAGACAAGTTTTTTGTTGTTGTTTTTTGTTTTGTTTTGTTTTGTTTTGTTTTGTTTTGAAGGATAATGGTAAAAGTAGGCATCCTCAGTTTATAAAATACATAGGTAACTTGGTCTCTACTCAGGCCAGGACCTCCCTCCTCAACCTCAATCCTTGTCTCTTCAATCCTTCCAACCATGAATACAAGGGTTTACAAGGGATTTCTTCTTAGCAAACGATGCCATAGGAAATATCTCATCTGGAAAATGAGAGATACATTAGAAGGGTATCTTTAAGATGAAATAAGACACTTCATTCAACTTCCAGAAGAAATAGTTGTGACTGATTCCTAGAAGTAAAAGGGAAGCCCAACACAGGTAGAGGAGAACTGGGGATGCGGGGAAGAAACTAGTATTTATCTCCTACTTATGAAAATAAACAATGGCCACCCAGGGGAGAAGTACAGGCTATTTATTCAGAGCTGGTGAAGCAAAGGTATTAGCCAACATCTCTTGTGTTCAGGAAAGACTCAAAGGCAGGCAGAGGAGTGAGAAAGCTTTATAGTGGGAAAAAGGGAAGGGTTCAGGTGTGCCCTGGTTGAAAGCTGCTGGTGTGGAAACTGGAGATGGCTAACTAGAAGTAGGTACATCCTATGTGACTGGATTGAGAAGCCTATTTGGCTTTCTCTGGTTGGGTCTGTCTTGGAAGCAGAGGAAGACGATAGGGAGTCATTGAGCAAGCCCTGGCCCTTCTGAACCGATTGCTACGAAGGCTGTGGCTTGGCTTCCTGGGTTGCTTGCTGAAGAGCTTTAGAGTCAGAGTTCAATAGCCTTGCATTTTGCCCACTTGTCCTGTGGTGTCATGTCCAGTCACATTTTCCATTTGTTCATACAATCTCTCAAACGGCAGGTACCATAATTTCATTTAATCTTCACAACAGTGCCATAGAAAAAAAACGTTGTTCACTGTCTCCCCAGAGAAGAAACTCAGGGAAGTTGCTTGAAGTGAAGCCTGTGGACTCTCTAAATGTATACCTGGGGAAGGGACTAAAAGATACACCTAAAAGATACGCAAAATAATGTGCTTATAGATATGCGTGCATTTTTCTCCCTGGGTAAAGTGCTGCACTTTCATAACTTTTTGATGATGTTTATTGACCACCAAAAACAAAGGTCTTCTCCTCAGTAATTTAAACAAACAACAACGAGAACATCCCACAGTCTGTGGCAATATGCAGTCAACACTCAGAACTGCTCTAAAGAGAGAAGATTTTGTTTTAAATATGGTTCACAAAAATAAATAAATAAATAAATAAATAAATAAAATAAGGTTCACTTTGTCATGTTTCTGCCATCTTTGTTCATATTTTGAAAGCAGCTTCTTCCTGCCTCCCATTTGCATTTCTCTTCCCAGATATCCGGAATATTTATTGGTCTTGAATTTCAGGCAACATTTCCTTTGAAAATGGGCTATAGCACAAATACAAGCTTTGAAAACTATTAAACAAAGTGAACTTTAAGGACTCTTAACTCTAAAAATATTAAATTTTATAGGTAACTTTTCTTTAGTGTCACCCAGGGAAGAACCAGATAAAAGGCCTTCCCAGACACAAATATGCATGATGTGCCCATCCATCCTCCCTCTTCCTGATGGTTTCCACAGCTAACCTAGTCCCATGATAAGGAAGAGGAAGATGAGGGTTAGAGTCGTCACTGGATCCTTTCTATTTAACAGCTGTCCTATAAACAGTCTTAAAACTAGGGAAAAGCAAATTAGGTCTTCTATGAATTTCCCTGCTTTCCCCACATACTCCCAACAGCAGAACCACCTGCCTCCCTCTATGCAGATTGTCAGTTGGATGTGATAACCTCCTGAGAGGTATGAGGGGATCATGTGTCACCCAACCCGGAAACCCCATCACTTTACACATTGTTTCCACAGCTGCCATGGGACCTATACCACAAATACTTAGTCTTAAGGTTTCTTTTATGATTTTATCTTGATATTTTGAGACTAGATTATATGACTGTTAAACACTGGTGCTCCTCAGGACTCTATCCTGGACTGTCGTCCCTGGGTTCCCATTCCTTCTTCTTCTTTCAAACAGATTTATTCAGATATAATTGAAATGCCATACAATTCTCCCATTTAAATTATACAATTAAAAGGCTTTTAATACACTCACAAATATATATAACCATTGCCACATCTTCACACTCAATGTTAGAACATTTTCATCACCTCAAAAAAAAAAAAACCTTATCACCCTCTAGCTATTAACCCCCATCCCTGACCCCCATTCCCAACCTGACCTGAGCAACCACTAATCTACTTAATACATCTATGGATTTCCCTATTCTGGTCAAGAACCACACGGGCTCTTCTGAGGCTTACTCCTTCCACGTAACACATTTTCAAAGCTCATCTGTGGGACATCATGTACTGACTACTAGATTCCCTCTTAATGGCCAAATAATATCTCATTGAATGTACTACAATATTTTATCATTTGTCAGTTGATGGACATTCAGGTTATTTCCATCTTTATGCTATTAGGAACAATGCTGCTATGAGCACTTGGATACATGCCTTTGTGTGGGCAAATGTTTTTACTTACATACCTAGGAGGATAATTACTGGACCGTATGGTTACTCTATGTTTAATAGATTGGCTGATAATAGCCAGATTATTATCCATTATTATCAACTGCATCATTTTAGATTCCCACTAGCAGTGTTCCAATTTCCTCACATCCTCACCCACACTTTTTGTGATCGACCTGTTCCCTCTAGCTATCCCAATGATTGTGAAATGGTATCTCATTGTGATTTTGATACGCATTTTCCTAGTGACTATTGGTAGTGAACATCTTCTCATATGCTTATTGACCATTTTTATATCTTTTTAAGAGAAATATCTTCCTATTCAGAGGCTTTGACATTTTTAAAAATGAGTTATTTGTCTATTGGTGAGCTGTAAAAGACTATGATCTATTCTAGATATGAATCCATTACTGACATGTGATAGAAAATAATTTCTCCCATTCTATAGATTTGATTTTTCACTTTCTTAGTGACATCATTTGAAGGACAAAATGTTTAATATTGATGAAGTCCAATCTATTTTTTTGATGCCTATGTTTTTGCTGTCATATCTAAGAATCCTCTGTCAAACTGAAGAACATGAATATTTATCCCTGTTTTCTTCTAAGAGTTCTTGATGGGTTCAGGGTTGATTTGTGTAGATCATGTGACATAAGGCCCAACTTCATTCTTTTGCATGTGGTTACCCAGTTGTCCCAGGGCTGTTTGTTGAAAAGACAATGTTAATAGTATTTTCCCATTAATAGTATTGGCGCCCTTGTTGAAGATCAAATGACCATAGATTTTTTAGTTTATTTCTGGACTCTCAATTCTATTCCTTTGATCTGTGTGTCTATCTCTGTGACACTTTTGCACTGTCTTGGTTATTGTTGTTTGGCAGAAAGTTTTGATATCAGAAGTGTGAATCGTCCCACTTGTTCTCCTTTTTAAGACTTATTTTGGCTATTCTGGGTCCTTTGCAATTCTATAAGAATTTTATTTTATTTTAAAGATTTATTTATTTGTTTGAGAGAGAGTGCATATACATGTGGTGGGGAGAGGGGCAGAAGGAGAGGGAGAGAACAGACTCCTCCCTGAGCACAGAGCCCAATGTGGAGCTTGATCCCACAAGTCTGATCATGATCTGAGCCAAAATCAAGAGTTAGATTCTTAATAGACTGAGCCACCCAGACACCCCGACTATAAATAAGAATTTTAGAATCAGCTTTTAAATTTCTACAAAGAAGTCAGTTGGGACTCAAAGATTATGCTGAATTTGTAAACTAATTGGGGGAGTATTGCTATCTTAACAATAGTGAGTCTTCCAATCCATGAACGTGGATGTTTTCCACTCCTTTAAACCTTAATTTCTTTCAACAATGTTTTATAGTGTTTGGAGTACAAATTTTACACACTGTTGTTAATTTAATCCTAAGTATTTTGTTCATTTTAATGCTATTTAAAATGTAATTGGTTTCTTATTATCGTTTTCATATTGAATATTGCAAGTGTACAGAATACAATTAATAATTGACTTTATGTATTAATTTTATATCCTGTAACCCCACTGAACTCATCTGTATAATTCTAGGAGTTTCCCAGTGGCTTCCTTAGGCTTTTCCATATAAAAAAATCATGTGATTTTGTACTCCTCGACTCTCCTTCACTGCTTTTCATTTTCATTAAGTGAATGTTTTCTAATGTATTGTTTAATATAATTAATGGTATTACCACTATAATTTTTTAGTTCTTTTCTAGTGGTTGTTCTAGGATTTACCATGTACATCTTATGAGACTTAGCTTCAGATTTATACTAGCCCAATTCAAGTGGTATAAAGAAATGCTACTCTGATATAGTTCAGTTCTCTACCTCTTGTGGTATTTTTATGTGCATAATATCTATTAACATTATAGTTCACTTGGGCTGCCATAACAAAGTATTTTGAATTTCTGTAATGACTAATGATATTGAATATCTTTTAATATGCTCATTTGATACTTATCTGTCTTTATTGGTATATAAATATACTCTTTAAATATTTGGCCCATTTAAAAAAATGGAGTTGTTTTCTCATTTTTGAGATTTGAGAGTTCTTTATATAATCTTATATATGTTGCAAATATCTTGCCTAGTCTGTGACTTACCTTTATATTCTCCTAACAGGGTCTTTAAAAGGGCAAGCTTTTTAATTTTGATGATATCCATTTTATTATATTTTTTCTCTTATCAACCATGAGTTTGGTGTTCTTTCTAAGAACTCTTTGCTTACCCTAGGTCATGAGGCTTTTTTTCCCTCTGTTTTCTTCTAAGAGTTCTAATTAGATTCTTCTAATTATGTTTTAATTCTAATTATTCTTTTTTTAGGTTTTATGTCACTCTTTCAAGTAAGCCTTCTCTGACCATCCAGAAAGATCAGATCCTTGTGTTATATATCTTTAGAACATTTTATGCATTTTTCCAAATTTATAGTTGATGGTTATAGATGTTTTATGATTATTTGTTAAATGCCTGCCAACCCTCTTGATTGTAGCATGCAGGTGTCCATATTTACTTACCATTATATCCTTGAATCTAGTGCAGCTTACTCCATAGAAGTTGAATGAATGAATGAATAGAAGGATAAGCAAATGGGGTAGATGCCCCTATATACCATGGAAGACTAAAGTAAGAAAAAGTGTAGTTGTCCCAAGTCCCTTGGCTACTCGAGCTAAATAATTTGTCATGAAGCAATGAGGTCAAGCTGAAGTTATTATAACACTATGCCCCCAGGGTCCACTCTAGAGGAAAAAAATATATAGGGAGACCACAGAGGGAAAGGAAAAGGGCTAACATTATTTTAGGTTTTATTAGGTCTCAGCCACTTTGTATAAAAATATATCAGGCTCAAGGGTGTTAACCTTGACCTTGACCAAGGTTACTCTTCTAATAAATTGAGAAATTGGGACATGGCTTGAAGCTTGAATCAAACCCCAAACTCAATGAATGTTGTATTCCTATTCCTGTACTACCTTCCAAAATATAGCCTTAGGAAAAAAAAAATATATAGCCTTAGGAATTAGCTTTGAACAGTCTATGTTGTTGTCAGAATACACCAAACTGAAGCATCGTGAGAAGATTATGGATCTTTTTTTTTTAGATATTCCTTGAGAGAAGAACAAAACATCTTAATACAAAAAACCATCCTGATCTACCATGTAGGCAGAGTGCTGCTATAGTGCCCCTGAGTTATCTAAAGACAAAAACAAAACAAAACAAAAAAAGACAAAAACACCTGCAAGCTATACCAAAAGACAAGAGAGCCTAGAAAACCTACTCCTAATGGTAGAAACAAGGACAAGTTCTTAAACCCTTCATAAAACTAAATTAGTTAATCGTAGAATGGTTATAGGAACACGGTTATGAGACATATAAAGAAAGAACATAATTCCTCACACATAATAGATCTCAGCAGATGAGAGCTTCTTTTTCCCTTCTTTCACAACACCAGGGACTGCCATCATTGGGAAAAGGTCACAAGCAGTGAGAAGAGGCATTGCCCTGACTTGCTTGCTAGCTTCTCAGCCAACTCCTAAAGATACTGTTGGGAATCTTTGTTAAGAAGCCTCACTTGTAAGCTCAGCTGTATAGCCAAGTCCAGCGACAAACAAGGAGCTTTTTCTGATTGGAAAGACATTTTTGCTCAGGAGTGTTTAGGCCATCCCAATGTCCCAAGCCTGAGTCTGGTGTATATCATAGCAATGAGTAGGGTTTGTAAGTTTTTCTAGGTAAGGTTTTGAGGCTGGAGGTTCAAGCACCAGCTTATCCAGGGTTCAGTTCTGTTCAGGGCCAGGACCTTTTTAGGTGGGAATACATCCAGACTCTCCATTCTGCTGACTCTGCAAATACCTCATGCTTTGAGATGCTACTATAGTCTGGCATGAACTTCTAAGCCAACGCCTCTCAAACATTAGGTATACAGGATTCATCTGGGGATATTGTTAACAAGCAGATACTGATTCAGACTAAGTCTGCATTTTTAACAAACTCTATAGATCACACTTTGAGTAACCAAATTGAGTACTACACTTTGGTTCTCAAATTTAATAAGCATCAGAATCACTTAAAGCCTGGTAAGCTCTGGCCCTACCCATGGAGTGTGTGATTCAGTAAGCTTAGAGTATAGCCCCAAATTTTGCATTTCTAGTAAGTTCCCAGGTAATGCTGTTACTGTACTTTGAGAACCACTGCTCTAAGACATACACAACACGGCCCCTGTGATGCAGAGGCTCACATTGCTGTGATTCACCTGAACTGACAGGCCTAGACTGTGCATTGTTCTGGCTTCCTATGGCCACTGTGCTTTCGGTCCTACACTTTTTCTTGTATCACCTTTGTCTTCTGCTTTAGTGCCTCAATTTTCTGACTACTGCAACTTCTGACTGAGAGCTTCATTCCCTTGCCCCAAATCAACATAGTGGGAAGAACAACATAGAACATGGATACTGGATGGTGTGGGCCCCTGGAAGGCTGTCTTTGCAGACTAGCTACTATATCGTTCTTCTATCCCAACAAACCATACCTGATGATATAATTCATCTAAGAAGTGTCTTAGAGAAAGCATCATCCCATTGTTCTAAAAGGAATGGTGGCAAGAACTCTGAGGAGGGAATAGAAAGCTAATTCCATCTACCACCCGGCATAGGCTCAGGCCTAGATCCCATCACCACCATGGTGGCCCCATTTTTATATCCTTTCTTCAATGTGTCAGTGACCCCGAGGGAGATGGAATGGGAATAGCTCATGTCCAATTATTGAATTGAAGCAAAAGCTGTTCTTTCCCTTTAACCTTGTCCATCCTCTGACCTAGAAGGGCCCCTCCTGAGCCTAGTCTATGGTTCGACTCAGAAATACTCAGAGACACGTCACTGCAGCACCAGACAGCTGTTGGCAACTATTAAGAGAAGTGACAGACATTCCCTCCCTAGGTCTTTAATGTGGAATCACTCTCTGCTGTCAAATCTGTCTGTCTGCACTTGACCTTTCAGCAAAGAGCATGTAACTGTTAACAAGCGTCCCCTGGATAAGAAGCAATAAATCCGTTCCAACTGCTCCAGCTTCCTTCCTTCCTGTGGGTGCTCTACTCTGGACACCTCCAGACACCATACTGGGTTCCACTTCAGGCATCCTGGGGGACAGGCTTTCTTCACACTTCGTGTGCAAATCCAACTGGAGGTGGAGTTCTCCATAGGAGAAGCATTTCAAAGCGTCCTATTCAGGTCTCTGCTACCTCTTAGCAATATTAATTAACCTGTTCCCTGAAGAGCCAAATGGACTTGGTAATTATAGAAAAGAAAGTGATAAAGATCAACTATTTATTTTTCCAACAAACACTCTCAGCTGACCGATTAAATCTTTACTTGGATCTCAGACTCACGGCACCATCATATCAACTTTGAAGGGATTACAGATTAATAGAATATATGTTAGTAATGTCTATGAATTATTAACATTTTATAATAAAATGGCAGCTGCCTATGTCTCACCTCTGATGTGCCAGGCAGTGGTTTTAGTGCCTTGTGTATAATAATTAATTTAACTCTCACAGCAACTAAATACATTTGGCATTGCTATTAGTTTCATCTTAAAGAGAGATCAAGTATTCTTCCAAGATCTATTGGGTGCTAGAGGCAGGATCCAAACTCAGGCTCTCTGATTTGTCACTGTCTGCATTTTACATTTCCCAAATTGCTTGCATATGATCTGCTTGCTTTGGAAGGTAGGGAGTATTCTTATATTTTGCAGATAAGGGAGGTGAGATTGGGACATGTTAGGTCACATCTCTGAGTTTTGTGCAGGGTATTTCTGAAATTAATTCAGACCCTCTCTTTAAGAGTCATTTTAAGGTAGCCCGGCCTTTTTAATGACATGCTCTCTCCTTTCCAGGACAGGACAGAAGTCCCAGACAGACGATCACATCAAGGCGCAGCGCTCACGAGGGCCATACACAGTTCCAGCACAATTAGGCCAGGGAAGTGCATCAGGGTAATGTGATTTTTTTACTCAATAGCTTTAAATTTTTGGTCACCCAGGGTGGGTGGATAAACAGATCACTGTGAGTTTTCTCTGCAATGCATCTTGACACATCAAGCTCCTGACCCCTGGGTTTCTAACCGCTTATTCCTAATGTGATTCCACACCAAGTTTTAGGACTCCCAACCGCACCATTATATTCTCCCGGGAGAAATCAGCCACAGGCAACGGGCGGGGGGGGTGGGGTTCTGGCCTCCCTGCTTCCCCCCATCTTCCTGTGTGCCCTCACCTCCAACCATCTCATTGACGACCCGTAAACGCTGCAGGTGGCCTTCCCGGGGGACTAGAAAAATAAAGGGGAGCCAGTGGTGCCTGGGCTCGGGGCCAGCCCGAGTGGGCACTTCTGCGAGGGTCAGGCCTGTGGCACCAAGGGCCCGTCCCCGAAGCACCGGCACCTGCTAACCTCCTGCTTACTGCACTGATTATGTCTGTTGTTTCTTTTCTCCCCTCGAGCTAGAATGTAGGCCCACAGAGGTGAGGACTTGGCCTTTTTCATAATTGATGCTACTATCTAGAAGAGTTCTTATGCCACCCCAGAGGCTAAATAGATACCAGAAATTGATGAGCATATGAAGTACCTTCTGGATATTACCTGTACCTTCCATAAGCATCTCGTATTATCAAAAATTAAACTGATTATATTTTTGCCAAAACTCCTCGTGCCCATTTCTCCAAACTGCATGGGCAGAGCAGGCCTGGTATTATTGTCGTCGTCACTTCACCCCCCACCTCATTTTACATTCTCACCGTCCGCACTGTTGCCCTTCTGGCCCGGGAGCTCATTGTCTGGTCTTGCCCTGAGTCACTGCAAAGTTTCCCACCTGCTTCCTTGCCTCTGCTCGGTTACCTGTTCAATGCTAACACCCACCACAGGGATGATTCTAGAACCTGCGGATAATCTTGTCGCAGTTTTGTCTATGATCCTTTCATGATACTCTACACTTCGAGGATAATGGACACCTCCCCTCTCTTGGGACATGGCTTTGTCTATCATCTGCTCCCCACCTCTACCCCCACCCCCACTCCTGCTCTCCCTGCATTTTTCAGCTTGGATTTCTCAGCCACACCTGCCCACCTGCCTGGCATCCCACTGGCTCATGATCGCTCTTCACTCTCTGACTTGCCACACATTTTTTTCCTTGACCTGGAAGTCCCCTTCTCCAACTGGATGCTTCCTCTTCTTGAAGACACAATTCAAGTCTTATCATCTCAGGCTTGGATCATGTCCTTCTTAGCTGCTCCCATAAACCTATCATGTGTGCCCGCAGCTGTCATTTTTGGTCACACATCTGTCTCCTCCACCATACTGTAAATCCTTCAGGGGCAAGAGATGTGCTTCCACTCTATGTCACTAGAACCCACCCCAGGGTCAGAGGTAGAGTCCTCACTGAAGAAATGTTTAATAAGATAAATTGAAAGGAGCAGAGAGAAATGCTTGTGCCCGTCTCTTTCCCTCATCTTGGGCTGATGCTCATGAGTCATGAAATAGCTTCGAAAAGATTGCACCTTCAGCAATTAGGTCCAGTGGAGATGCAGCGTAACTCTAGGGTCAGCTATAACTGGGTGAAACTGTAAGTCTTGCAATTTGATATTTTAGTGGTTTGGACTAGAGCCAGACAGGTTATTTTTTTTTTCCAGCTAGGCCTTATCCAGTTATTTTTCTGACACGTTAAGGAAAATGGTAACTTCTGAGTAACACCTAACATCCTAGAATTAAACTTTTCAACCAGTACAGAGCAGATATGAGCTCCTTCTCCTTTTGTCCCTCCAGGCCTAAGAGCCTGGATGCCAAGTCCATCCTCTCTGGCTAAGGTGGGGATGTGTGGGCACTGATCTAAGTTTAATTAAATAAAAAGGCACCAAAAAAAAAAAAAGGCACTTAAACATTTTACGAAGACTAACATTGTGAATTATGGTTTCCTAACCTACATCAGGAATGGTGCAGCCTAGAGTGAGGTGAGAACGGTGAGACAGAGGCCAAGAGGAGAGAGGCAAGGGTGACCATCTCTCCTCTCACTCCTCTGGGCTCCTCTGGATGCCTCCTGCATGGTCATCTCTATACTTGGAAACAGAGATAGAGCAGAAGTCAGTGTGGGGGGGCTTCCCCATCCGAGTCACCAGGCCCGGGACACCTGGCACAGTTCAGTCTGCTCAACACTTCACCGATGGGGACAAGTCAATTCTTTCTGCAATTGCATCAAAGAGTAAAAGACATGTGAACAGAGGGCAGATTAAGGAGAACAATGCTTTGCATACTGACAACTGGGGATAGATAAGAGCTCACTGAGGCAAAGGGAAAGGGGCAACTAAAGGCTGCAGTGGGTGTCCTGCCACTTCTGGCTCAGAGCTTGGACGTGCCAGGCCAACCTTCAAAGCCAAGGATGGCTTGGTTGATGGTGCACACAGAGCTCCCTCCTAGTCTACACAGTGGAATCCTCAAGGCCCGTGTGCAGACACCTGGCTGGCCCCATTGGGCCCGCTCCCTCTACCACACGTATACACACGCACACCACGAGGTGCTGGGCCTTCAGCTTACTTCATGAAGAGGACAAAGAGAGGCGAGGTTTGTCTGACATGGCCCAGAGGTACTGAGCCTCCGAGCAGCGGAGCAAGGTCTGGTCCCGGGGTGCTGTGGTGACATTCCCCGAGGAAACCTTATCTGCTTGGTGGCTGAGGTCCCCGATCTTACACTAGAGGAAGATGAATGGCTTGGAGGCCTAACAGCGGTCTCCAGGGAAGCCCTGGGCAGGGTGAGGAGGGCGCCCTAAAAGCACAACAGCTGCCTGCCATGCTCACATCAGAGCCACATTCGCTTCACCAGAGGCAGGGGCAGAAGGGCTTCCCAGCACAGGCATTTTCCCAGTAGCGTAGGCTCCAACCAAAGTCCAAGGGAGTCCCTGGCCTTCTCTAGGAAAGTAAGCCTGGAAGGGCCCAGGGTGCTCTAAAAGTGCAGGGTGTTCTCCCCTCTGACTGAAACAGATGTGCTCTGGCCATAAGCTCCCCCTGAAGTTCATATATTGGTGGCAATGGGGGAGGGGGCATCTCCGGGCACAGACAGGATGCTGGCCCCTCCTACTGCATCACCTGTTATCCCGACAAGGGGGCCCAGGTGCTCTGACGGAGACAGAAATATGGGGGCCTCCGGTCATAGGGATGGAGCTGTGGGTCCCAGGAGTGCCTGGACAGGTGCGCCTTGGGTACCTGGCCTGGAGACGCGACCAGGAGTAGTGCCTGGCACCGGTGTGATGCTATCCCCTGAACAGGTAGGCCCAGGGGCTCGCCCTCCAGGCAGGAGCCTCCTCGGTGCAAGGGCCTCGGTGCAGGGGCCTCGGCTGATGGGGCCTCGGTGTAGGGGCCTCGGTGCAGGGGCCTCTGTGCAGAGAGCCTCGGCTGCTGGGCACCTCGGTGCAGGGGCCTCGGCTGCAGGGCACCTCGGCTGCAGGGTGCCTCAGCTGCAGGGCGCCTCGGTGCAGGGGCCTCGGTGCGGGTCGCTGCTCTTCCCGGAGCCGCAGAAGCCCAGGGGGTAAGGCAGCGGGGGGTGGGGGGCGCACCCTGGCCAGCGGGGTGGGTTAGAGGCATGCCTGGGAGCCCAGGCGGCGGAGGAGGCAGGGACACAGCACCGCTGCTGCTCTTCAGGGGCCTCCTCGGGGCAGGGGGGCGCAAGGGCCGAGAGGGAGGTGCCAGTCGGGGGAGGCCGGGACCTAGGGCAGGCGGGCCGGGCTTACCTGCTGTGCAGTCAGGCACCTGCACAGGCAGCGCCGCGGCGTCCAGGGAGCCCGGAGGTGAAAGCCCACGGCGGGGGGGGGGGGGGGGGGGGGCTGCAGGTTGGCCGCAGCTGGGTCCAGGGGCCGCAGGTGGTTCTCAGGCGTGCTGGGGAGGCCCTGGGAGGCGGAGGCGGGGTCCTGGGGGTCCCGGGGAAGGAGGGTGCCCGAAACCAGGGAGGACAGGCGGCGCCCACAGGCCCAGGGGCCTCGGCTGTGCCGGGAAGGCCCCAGGGAGGCGGTGCGGTGCGCGGGTGACGGTGCGGACCGGGGTCCGCGGCTCGCCAGCCTGGGGCGCCGGCGCCTTCGGGGCGGGTTCTCGGGAAAACCCCAGACGAGGTCTGCGCCCCAAACAGAGGGGAGATTCTCCACCGAGGGCAGAAGACCGGGAGCTCCCGGGCCAGGCCTGGGGGAAGGTCCGGAGGCAGCAGGACGCGGCAGGTGGGCCAGTCAGGTCGATGCTGGGGCGCAGCGGGGGTCTGGGGGGCTGGGGCGCAGCACAGGGGAGCTGGGAGGGTGGGCGGCTGGGGCGCAGGAGGTGGGGGGGCTGGGGCGCAGCACAGGGATGCTGGGAGGGTGGGCGGCTGGGGCGCAGGAGGTGGGGGGGCTGGGGCGCAGCACAGGGATGCTGGGAGGGTGGGCGACTGGGGCGCAGGAGGTGGGGGGGCTGGGGCACAGCACAGGGGAGCTGGGAGGGTGGGCGGCTGGGGCGCAGGAGGTGGGGGGGCTGGGGCGCAGCACAGGGGAGCTGGGAGGGTGGGCGGCTGGGGCGCAGGAGGTGGGGGGGCTGGGGCGCAGCACAGGGGAGCTGGGAGGGTGGGCGGCTGGGGCGCAGGAGGTGGGGGGGCTGGGGCGCAGCACAGGGGAGCTGGGAGGGTGGGCGGCTGGGGCGCAGGAGGTGGGGGGGCTGGGGCGCAGCACAGGGATGCTCGGCGGGACGCCGATGCGGACAGCGTGCGAGGCGCAAGGGCGCAGCCAAGGCCTGACCCCCCCACCGGCCTCACCGACCCTGGGGGGGCACCAGGTGGGCCTGACCGGTGTGCGGCGGGTCGCGGGCACCGGGCCCCACGCGGGCAGGGCTGCCCCCCTGCCCCCCGGTGTGTGGGCTCCGTGGCGCCGGGCCTGCCAGGCATCTGAGCGCTGCGCAGCAGACGGCCCCGTTCCGGGGGGCCCCGGAGGGCTCACGGCCCCAAGCTGGGCACCCAAGCAATCAGAACTCACTGAGGGACGGGGCTCTTGGGGCACCCGGTGGGACAGGCGGTGTCTGGAAGGAGAAATGAATGGGAGACAGGACGGGTAAGAGCGGAGCTGGAAAGAGAGGTCAAGCAGCATGGGGACATGAGGTGCCTCTTCCCTTATGAAGCCACCTGGGATGTCACTGACCCTCCTTTTAGGATAATAGAAATGGCTTTATCTTAATTACCCTGGTGGGCACTTGAGTGTTCGCATTTGTCCACACCTACAGAACTGTGGGCTTCCAGTCGGTGCCTTATTTTATGCAAATGTTAACTTAAGTTCATCTGTAAACCGTTAGATGTCAGAGTATAGGAAAATCACTTTTAAGTCCTTGTTTTGTGGGTAAATAGGGTAAACTGGACCAAACCAATGGCAAAGGAGGCTAACATTTGTTCATGACCGTTTTAAGAATTTTTAATACACGCTGGCAAATCCAGGCAGAAAAGATAATGCTGCCGTGGAATGGCAGGCAATGGGAAGGCAAGATGGGGGTGTCGGGGAAGGAGGAGCAAAGCAAGTCAAGGAGGAAAGCAAAGCATCAGCAAGCTGGTGCAGAAAAGCTTGGTGAACATATGCGTGGAAACAGCTAGCCCTTCTTATAGTGTCCGTCCTAGCTTCCACTGATGAGAAGACCACGGGCCATGGGTTCCCAAGTCCTGGAACACACGCCTGGATGGTGGGACCCTAACTTGAGCTGTTCCAGTCAGACCTCTCTCTGGATCAAACCAGTCGGCACAAGGAGAGGATAGCTCAGCCTTTAGAGAGAGTCTTAATAATGGGTGGGGCTGTCCCCATTCCCATCCAGCAGCTTCCCAGCTAACAAATCACCAGACACCTGTTAACCTAGGTTATCCCACCCCCTTCTACCATTTCTGGTGGGTCAGGGCTTGAGACATTGACTTCTCCAGATTGGCAATCTGCTGACACAAAACCAAATTCCATATTCTCCAGATATCTAAAGGACCCAGGATCTCACAGCATATTCAAATGGTCCAGGACATAATCCAAAATTACTCACCACAAAAAGAACAAGCAAAATCTAACACTCAGCAGGTGCAAACTTGGAAATGACATGATTGTTAGAATCATCAAAGACCTTAAAGAAGCTGCCATAACCATTTCCAGAATGTAAGGGTGACCGCTTTTGAATTCAATGGAGAGATAAAGCTTCTCAACTATAAAAAAAAAGAAAAAGAGCCAAATTTAAGAAGCATAATATATGATACATTTTACATTGTGCATGGTGGCTCAATAACAAAATGGAGATACCAAAAAAAGAAGAGTCAGTGACCTTGAAGATAGATTAATAGAAATTATTTAATCTAAGCAGAGGACAAAGGACAGGGAAAAAATTAGCAGATTTGAGGAACTATAGAAAAATATTAAAAAGGCTAATATTGAAACCATCAGATGGCCATGAGGAGAAGAAAAGGAGAGGGTTACAAATCAGGAAAGGTGGAAAGCTAAAATTAATCCTGTAGTGTTATTTTAAAAATGGAAATGAAACTTTAGAAATTGAATATAAATGATGCCTACGTATGGAAATAGGTGTACTTGTGTATGGGTTTGTGTATTTATTATTTCTGTCTGCTAGAGAGGGTTTAGCAGTAAGGATACCCTAATAGTAATGAGTATAGCTGCCACCCAGTTTTGAGTTTCTTTTTTTTTTTAAGATTTTATTTATTTATGAGAGAGAGAGAGAGAGAGGCAGAGACACAGGCAGAGGGAGAAGCAGACTCCATGCCGGGAGCCCGACGTGGGACTCGATCCCGGGACTCCAGCCAGGATCATGCCCTGGGCCGAAGGCAGGCACTAAACCACTGAGCCACCCAGAGATCCCCAGTTTTGAGTTTCTAAATGCCATCTGGCCCATAAGGTCTCTGCGATCCTTAGACAAAATGGCTAATATCAGACTGGACTGGAAACCTGCAGATGAATTGGAAATACCCATGCCAGAAAGTAAGGAGATGCTCCAAAACGGTGGGGTATGTCAATGGAACACAGAAGCCAGAAAGAAAGGGCTCATGCTGGCCAAATCAGGGAGAATTTTAGCATCAGAATAAAGTTACTCATCAAACAAAATGAGAATCCAGAGACCTGTGGCGATACAAACAAATACAGAAATACAGAAATAAATTAAATAGAAGGGAGATCTATTTCTTTCACTGGAATGCCAACAAATAAATGTAGAAAAAATGATGAAATTAGGAAATCATTTCCTAATAATAATATAATTAATTTAGTGAGGCATGAATCAGGAATACACTCTAAATTTGTGGGTGAAAGTGTGATTAGAATTAAAATATTCACATCATTTTCAAAGTTTATTAACTACAAGTGGAAAAAAGAGTGTACCCTTCCAGTAGGAAATCCGGCAGATATACACACTAATCAGGTATCTTAAGTTATGATCAGTAATGGGTCAAGTTGACAGCATATTCTCAAGGATATGACATACTGTAAATTATACTTACTACAGGACCACTATGATGCTCCTGACAAAAATGTGTAATTTTAACCTAGTCGTGACAAAATAACAAAATGAAAATGAAAGCTGTTCTATGAAATAAATGGCCTTGAACTTTTAAAAATGCCAACCTCGTGAAAATAAAGGAAAAACTAAGGACCTGTTCTAGATTAAATGAATCTAAAGGGACATGACAACTAAATGCAATGTGTGCTTCTGGAGTGGCTCTAGGACTGGAATTTTTTTTTAAATCTTCCCCTACCTTTACCTATAAAGTGTATTATTAGGACAGTTAGTGAGATTTGAACAAGAGCAATAGAAAATTATAATAACATCCACCAAAGTGAAATTTGTAAACTCTCAATTGCAGTGTGATTATGAAAGAGAATGACCTTGATTTGTAGGAAAAATACTGAAGTACTCCAGGCAAAAGAGACATCATATCAACAGCATATTATCATATACCAACTAGAAAATGTAATAGAGAAAATATACCACTTACAACTGCAATGAACTAAGATATCAGTGAATAAATGTATATGTGTTATGAAATGTCATAATGGAAAGAATATCTGAATAAATAGGTTTCCATAGATAGGAAAAATCAATATCCTAGAATTTCAATTCTTCACAAAGTGAAGAATTTCACTAACACCAATAAGATTCCAATAAACATGTCAATGATATTGTTTACAGTTAGGCAAACTTATTGTAAAATCAATTTATACCAATATGGAGAAAAAATAGATAATCTAAAAAGAAGGGAACAGGAAGGAATCTTACTTCAAAATAATAGCATGGTAATTAAGACATGGTAATTAAGTTGGGTATTAACACAGCAAACAAAAAACAAAAACAGATTGTATTAGTCTGATAGAGCTACCATAAAAAATACCATCGATTGGATAGCTTACACAACAGATTTGATTTTCTCACAGCTTTGGAGTTAGAAGTCCCAGGTCAGGGTGCCAAGCAATTCCTGGTGAGAGCTTTCCTCCTGGCTTGGAGATAACTCCCTATTTACTGTGGCTTCACATGGCCTTCGCTGTGTCACACACAGGAAGGGGGATGGTGGAGAACAAGAGTGCTGATGTCTCTTGTTCTTCTTATAAGGACACTAGTTCTTTTGGATTTAGGGCCTCACCTTTATGCTCATAATTTCCTTTTTTCCTGATCTCCATACAGTCGCCCAGGGAATTAGGATTTCAACATATGAATTTGTTGAGGGGATACAATCAGTCCACGACTTTCATCGGTGAAATATAACAGCCCAGAAACAGTCACACATACATGAGGACTTGGTTTGTGATAACAAAGACTGTTTGACCAGAATTTAGCCAGACTCCTTTGAGATCTCTTCATTAGGCCTCATTGTGGGACTGCTGAGCAGTTTTAGCAAAGAATCTTGCTAAGCCAGTTCATGGAGCATATCCTCACCTTTAATAGTCAATCAAATCCCTGTTCCTCCACCATTAATATCTAACCAAATTCTTGATACCTAACCAAGTTGTTCTCTTTTTTTTTGTTTTCTTTCTTTTTTTTTTAATCTCTATGCCCAACGCAGGTCTTGAACTCATAACCCCAGGATGAAGAGTCATGCGCTCCACTGACTAAGCCAGCTAGGTGCCCCTGACCAAATTGTTCTTAAAACTATTCCATTCTCTCCCTCTCTCTGTCCCCTGGCGATAAAGTTCTACTACTCCCTGTTGTATTCTGAGTTTAGTCTCTCTCCCCTACAGCCATAGTTTATTCCCTATTTTATTCAATAAAATCTACCTTGCTGTTTTTAACAAATGTCAGAATAGGTTTCAGATAAAAATGGAAACCTAAATCTTAGGGTAAATCGGATATTGAAAAACAATGTAGGGAGGCAGACAGCTGGTATTACAAATTCACACCACAAATGATGATGATGGTGGTGATGATGATGATGACAAAACAAATATTAAAACCTTCTCTTATTATCATAGGTTAAAATGTCTGTTATTTTATACCATAGGTTAAAAATAAATTTCAAATGAAGTAACTGCATGAAAAATAGAAACTTTGACATTTTAAATTTAGTATTAATTAAAACTTAGTTGAGCGGAGAGCACGAGTTTCAGTATGAGGAGCCTTGAAAGACTATAATACTGTAGAAAATGTAAAGACCTGGATTAACCATTAGCCTTTGCTTGTGTAGATAAAAAGAAGATCAGTGATTATTTACATAGCAATTACCATGAAATATACTGTAACTTGTTATCATAAAATTTAGTTTCTGCATAAGCCTATTTCTTAAAAGAAGCAAAGTACTTTCCTAATATCATAAAATTTGTTTTCAAAATGCCAAGGACTGCTGACTTCTGACTTTACAATTATGAATATTTACTATAATAAACTATGTGCTAGAAATGTTTGTTGTAGAAAAATGTGTGTGCCCCCCTAGAATTATAAATTACTTTCCATGGGAGCCTACTCGTATGCATTTTGTGATGATAAGTTGGCTGATTATACTCACTTATTTTGATAAGAATATCTCAACCAGTATAAAAAGTACTTGGGTGCTTGTAAAATTAGAAGAGTATATAAAGGCATTTCTCCTTTAAAATATCATTTTACAAGTCAATTCTAAAAGATTAACTCCAAGACACATGGTTTTTCATGACAACCAAAAATAAAAACACCTTTTGAAACTCTTAAAAGAGAAATATTTTTGCATCCTATAAGAAAAAAAAAAAAGATATACACATGTATGCACACAAACACACAGCCCTGAGGAAAACTATTGATAAAACAAAAAACTTCTGTTTAGCAAAATCATCATAAACAAGCAAAACAAAAAAGATAGGAAATATATTTGGAGAAGGTATTTACAACATATATAACAATTATTGAGAAGCTGTAAAGAGCTTTTAAATTTCAATTTAAAAAGACAAATACCTTATAGATATTTTTCATATCCCTTGAAGAAGCTGGCCGTATGAAATTAAAAGCAGTTCAAAGGAGGATACAAAAAACAAAACAAACAAACAAAAAAAAAAAAACGCACAAAAGAAAAATCTCACTCATGATGGGAAGAGCCAATTGTTTAAAAATAAAAAGAAAACTTTTTTTAAATCACTCTCAGAATAGAAAAAATCTGGCATGTCTATTAAGTTTGCTAGGATTTTAAACAAAAAGCAAATTTTCCTTTCTACTAGTATAAATATACATTATAAATGTATATTTATGTCACCAAATATGTATTTGGTATAATAAGGTTAAAAACTTGACTGTGTTGGAGAACCTGGGTGGCTCAGTTGGTCAAGCATCTGACTCTTGGTCATAACCTCAGGGTCCTGGGACTGAGCCCTGCATGATCTCCTTGCTCAGCTAAGAGTATGCTCTGCTCCTCCTCTCGCTTTCTCTCTCCCACATAAATAAATAAAATCTTTAAAAAAAAATACATACACACAAAAACTTGACTGTGTCTTCATGGTAACCCTTCAATCCTACAATTGGTATATACTTTTGAGAAATTCTTATATGTGAGCAACAGCAGACATGTCAAGGATGTTTGCTGTAACAGGGTAACAATTAAAAATTCAACAGCAATTAAATGTCCATTGATAAAGTAAACTGTGGACTATTTATATATTGAAACACCACATTGTGTTTAAAATGAATGGACTTATATATAGTGCTATGGAAAGAAGTTTAAAACCTAATGTTAAGCAAAAAAAATAAAAGTAGTTGCATAAAAGATAATCATTTTTGGGAAATTTAAAAATAGAAATACAAAAAGCAATTTATATATTAACTCTTCCCAAACATAGCATAAAATTGTACAGCATATGTGCTGATTAATTTTATGTATCAACTTGGCTAGACTATGATACCCAGCCAGATGTATATATCTATATATAGAGATGGAGAGGGAAAGGGAGAGTGGGAGGGAGAGGGAGAGGGAAACAGAGCCCTGATTAATATAGTATTCAAGTTTTGAACTTTCATAGGAAATATATGAAGCCAACTTCGGATTGGTGGGTACATCTAAGGAGGGAGAAAGGCAAATGGTTTGGGGACAAGAAATAAAACTCTGGCTTTACCTATGATGTTTTATTTTTTATTTTTTTTTTTTTTTATTAAAATTTTTTATTTATGATAGTCACACAGAGAGAGAGAGAGAGGCAGAGACACAGGCAGAGGGAGAAGCAGGCTCCATGCACCGGGAGCCCGATGTGGGATTCGATCCCAGGTCTCCAGGATCGCGCCCTGGGCCAAAGACAGGCGCTAAACCGCTGCGCCACCCAGGGATCCCTACCTATGATGTTTTATGAAAATATATATCATAATTTCATATAAGTATGCAGATTCATATATCAAACAAAAATGCCAAAATGTTAACAATTCCAAGAGGGAGGAACTGAACATGATTTCCATTATTCTCTCTACTTTTCTATACCTTCAAGTACAAAATAAACAAGTGCTGCACGAGAAAGCAGTTTTATCCCAATCATGAAAATGGTGCTGTTTTGTATATGGTGTTGGGTTCACATGGCCTGGGTGAAGGTTGCCTCAGTGAAATGTCCCTCATGTTTCCCTGCAAATGTGCTCTCATTTGACCTTATTCAGCAACCTTATGTCTTCTAACACAGTCTCTGATACTGAAAGAAACATGCCTTGGGTTGGAAAAAAAAAGTTTTGATAACTAAAATTAAAATATCCAATTGCAAATCAATAACTCCTCAGTCTCTACCATCTACATCTAGTTGATGTAAATTGTCTTATAAGCTAAAAAATTTGCAGTTTTTCAAGATTAAAAACATTATGTTTTAAGATTTGATTTATTTATTCGAGAGAAAGTGGGGAGGGGAGGAGCATAGGGAAACAGAAAAGCAGACTCCATGCTGAGCACAGAGCCCAACATGGGGCTCAATCTCAGGACCCTGCAGTCATGACCTGAGCTGAGCATTGAGTCGGGTGCTTAACTGAGCCATCCAGATGCACCCCAAAAATATTAGTGTTTGATCTAACAATGCTAAAAGTGAAACAGAGGATAGGCTAGTTCCCTTCTCTCCTACGGGTTCAGAGCTGGAGCTCCAAACCAGGTTCCTCCACCCGCCGAGCACAATTATGGAGGGTGTTTTCCCACATTATTTAAATGTGGTTTTTTTTTTTTTTATTTATTTATGATAGTCACAGAGAGAGAGAGAGAGAGAGAGAGAGAGAGAGGCAGAGATATAGGCAGAGGGAGAAGCAGGCTCCATGCACCGGGAGCCTGATGTGGCATTCGATCCCAGGTCTCCAGGATCGCGCCCTGGGCCAAAGGCAGGCGCCAAACCGCTGCGCCACCCAGGGATCCCTAAATGTGTGTTAATATAAAAATGGGGGGATCCCTGGGTGGCTCAGCAGTTTGGCGTCTGCCTTCGGCTCAGGGCATGACCCCGGGGTACCGGGATCGAGTCACATCGAGCTCCCTGGGTGGAACCTGCTTCTCGCTCTGCCTGTGTCTCTGCCTCTCTCTCTCTCTCATGAAAAAATAAATAAAATATTTTTTAAAAAATGTGTACATAGGATACCAAACCAAATAAGTGGGAATTATTGAGCTAAACTAAATGGATGTTCTTTATGGCAAGATTTCACAGAGCATCTTGCATATTGAGATACTTGATAAAATTCCTAAAGGATACAACATGTAACATGTCATGTGTTGCCCATGTCATCTTATTTCATAAAATGTCCCATGGGACTAGTATCCAATACAATGTCATGGGAAATGCCAACATGAAGACCATCGGTATCTTTGGGGGTTGAAGCACTGTATAACATATTTGCCTCCCTGTATATGAAGGAGGTTGTTTAAATGTGTATAAGCTTCCCTTGTTTCTTGTGGGAACAGAAATCAGTTCTACCTACATCATGATAGCAGCTAGGCACCATTCTCTGCTTGACAAGCTGTCAAGGATTTGAGGTCAGTATTAAGTCACCTTCACTTTTTTCCCCTCTTGTTTAAGTGATTCCGTGGACTTCCTCAGAGGAAAATGAGCAAAAGATAAGTAGAATATACTGGAAATTTAGCCTCACAGAAAAACATGTGACAGGCATTTTTAGAAGCAAGCTTTTTCCCGTCTGACAACTCTAAGACAACATACTTTTTCATATTTGTGGAAACAGTGAGCTGTATCCTGCACCCCAACTAAAACACACATATACCTCTACACGTGCACGCATGCACACACAGCCCTCTTCACCCCACCGTGACATGCAATAAAGTTATGAGCTTCCAACGAGTTATCTATTCTGTGAAAGATAGCAGTTCCCCATTTATTCCCCTGAGCAGCTGATTTTCATGCTTTAATAGCATTACAGAAAATCCATTCCTCGCTCTCTTTAATACAAGGGCATCTGACGAGTTCATCAGTCCTGTCTTCATTTGATGCCAGTCAGCATTTCTCTAGCTCAGTACAGCTGCAAAGAGCTTTCCAATCTGACCTTCTGTATTCCAGTGCATGTCAAGCTAGTGAGTGGAAGGAACAGGAAGAAAAGGGGTAAGAAAAATAAAAGTTCTTTTAAAATAACTTTCTCACCAGGTTTTGAATTGGAAGCAATAGTGAGAAAAATAATTTTGTAAGTTTTTTTTAAGTTTTTTTTAATTTTTCTTTGCCCGACTTATTCACAGGTGGTTTTCATTATCAACACCTAAGAAAATCAGAGGCAACTATGATGCTGTAAGGATGGCAAAACTCAATTCAATTTCTGATCCCAAAATGCCTCACGTGGAACTTTGGGAGAACCATGGATTCTCTGAATTCAATTTCTTCATTTTCAAAAGGAGGGAATAATAACTGTGGCTGGGTCCATAAATTTGGCTCACTTAATGCACACTCTAAATCTCTTTTTTGGATCAATTTTTATCATATTTCCCGGAACATCCAGACTAGATCTTCCAATAGAGCACCTTTGTAGCAGAGATGGCCATGTAATATGATTCTGGACAATAAGACATAAGAGGATTTCTCTGGGGTTTGTAAGGCTGTGCTTTTCTGACCCAGACCTGCAATTCTGTATGTCTAACAATCTCCCAGGTGATACCAGTGTCTCCATGGATTGCACTTTAGTACCAAGAGTCTGGAAGGCAAATGATGAGGTCAATATCCTCCAATGTGTTAGGAGAGGTGCAGCAGAGGGATAGTGTGCAAACCCAGTAGGGTGCTGAATCTTATATATATATATATACACACATATATATATAATGCATAGCTGTATTATTCATTTATATACATTTATGCATATATAAATAAATAGATGGGTTTTGTTAATTTTATTTCTTTTGCTTCTATTAAGGGAGAAGAGAGAGGAGGGAAGTGGACTGAGTCACTTGGTTGAAGTCTAGAACTCTAGGTGATGAAAATAACCTAGGAACTTTTTGAAAGACTAGAAATGTCTAATACTTTTAAGTTGGTTCTAAACATTACTAAAGTCATCTGCACACTAAAGGATCTTTGGTTAATAGATAATATCTGCTTGTTTATTTGTTGTAATGGAATAAATGGGACCACATGCACAGATCGTTGAGTGGGTTCATATAATAAGCTAAGAGAAGAATTGGAAGGTGTGAGCTAAAGTCCATGAAATGTATTCCCTTAAAAATGTCAAAGTCTTTGAGTGGACATTGCACTTTTCACAAGTTTTATATGTAATAGGGGAGTTTGAGTCGATGATGTTTATGCATTAAAGGACAGAAAGGTCCCAGCTCACTTTTAGGTTACATTTACATCCAGTGCACATGTGAGAAGAAGCAAACATTAGAAACAAATAAACAAAAGCATTATAAGCGTGTTTTCCAGTCTGGCATGCAAGGAATTTGAAATCATTCACTTTTATCCAACAACAACAGAAAACCTAAGCAAACCGAAAATTGACAATCTTCTTCAATTTGCCAGAGAATTGAGGTCACAGGAAAACCACTACCTCCACCCAGAATTGGAGATACAGACAGGCAGATTCCATGAATTACAATTTACTAGAGCAGAAACCCAGGAGAAGAAAACTCTGTGGGAACCAGTACCAGAGAAGGAAAAACTTAACTTGTAACTGATGAGCTGTTGGTAGTTCAATATTTTCAAATCTGAGCACTAAAAACTCCTGGGAGTCCCACACTTTGTGTTTTACCTCCAGAAGCACCATCAGGTTTCTCACAGTAAAGATCAAAGTCCCCACATACTTCCTTCCAGCAGAGGAAGGGGGGAAAATAGCCATTATAGAATACATCTGGAGCACTCTGCTCTTCTTAAAAGGCCTGCCCTCAAGAGGATCTATTTTATAAGCACATATCTGACTAGGGTTTTATCAGAGCCTAAATTATCTGGAGAGCATGGAAACACTCAACTCCAACTGACTCTAGACTTCCACAGAGGGTAGGAAAATACCCACCTCCAGCCCCCATTAGCCTTCCTGTCTTACCTAAGGAGAGCAAAGCAAAACGAAGCTGAGAAGCCCTTGTAATGACCATAGCTCAGGTCAGAGGTCCCCTGAAAGACTGATTGATGCATAATCATAGTACCTTAGAAAGCTTTCCCTCCACCCACACCTTACCACGAGAGCAATAGGGCTTCCGTATAATAAGAGAATCCCAGCAAAAGAATTGCCTAATTCAAACTCTAATTAAGAAGCAGTCCCAAGAGAAACTAAAAGTGAATAGGTGAGACAAAAGCAAGGACATCAGAGAAAACTCTAACCTATGACACCTACAGCTACAATGACAGTAAATATAGCATAGCCTCGAGCCAGATATACTTAAAACCTTACACTAAAAAACGATTTACCTGAGTTCCTTTTACCCAGTATATCATGTCAGGCTTTAAAAAAAAAAAGTCACAATCATACTAAAAAACAAACAAAAGTTTGAAAAGAACAAACATCAGAACAACACTCAGATGTAGCAGAGATGTTGGGACTGCCAGACTAGGAAATTAAAACTATGATTAATAAACTAGCAGCACTAATGGAAAAAAGTGAGTGACATGCAAGAACAGATAGATAATATAAGCAGAGAGATAAAAGTCCTAAGGATGAATTAAAAGAAAATGCTACAGTTGGTTAAGCACCCAACTCTCAGGCTCCACATTGGGCTCTACACTGGGTGTGGAGCCTACTTGGGATTCTCTCTCTTCTTCTGCCTCTGCTCCTCCAACTCCACTCACCTTCTCTCTCTAAAGAAAAAGAAAGAACATGCTAGAAACTAAAGACACTGTAATGGAAATGAGGAATGTCTTTTATTGACTCACCACTAGAAAGGAAAGAATCAGCCAGGAAAGAATCAACAAGCTTGAAGAAATGTCAATAGAAACTTCTGGGAATTGAAATACAAAAAGGGAAAAAAAAAAACAAAAATGGATGAAAGGAACACAATATTGAAGAACTATGGGACAATTTTAAAAGGTATAAAAAACCCTGCATAATGAGAATAACCTAAAGAGAAGAGAGTAAGAAATAGAAGAAAGATTTGGAGCAACAGTAAAAGAATTCTCCAAATTAATGACTGACACCAAATCATAGCTGCAGGTGGCTTAGCAAACAGAAAGCAAGATAAACACTAAAAATTTGATACCTACACATATCATATTCAAGCTGCAGAAAATCAACACAAAGAAAGAGTATTTAAGGAAGCCAGAGAAAAAGTATTTAAGGAAACCAGAGAAAAAGAAGAATTACATCAGACTTCTCTAAAGAATTCATACAAGTAGAGAGAGAATAGAACAAAATACTTAAAGTCTTCATGGAATCACCAACAGGGAATCCTTTATTCAGCAAATATCCTTCAAAAGTGAGGGAGAAATAGGCTTTATAAAGCAAATAAAAATTGAAGGAATCCGTTGCCAGTAGGCCTGTCTTGAAATGTTAAAAGAAATTCTAAAGAAGGAAAATGATACAGATCAGAAGTTCAGATCTACCTAAAGAAAGGAAGACCTTTAGAAAAAGAATAAGTGAAGGTAAAATAAAGCCTTTTATTTTTATTTTTCTTGACTGACCTACCAGAAAACAGCTTGTTCCTAATAGCAATGATGTGTTAAGAGATTATCCCCTGGGTAGGTGAAATGAAGAATGGCTAAGTTGTAAGGGATGGGAGAGAGGAGTTGGGTGTATTTTGTTAAAAGCTACTTGCACTACTTATGAAGTATTATAGCATTACTTGAAAGTGGACTTGTGTTAGTTGTAAATGTATATTGCAAACTCAAGAGTAACCACTAAAAAAGTATATATTTTGCCACCTAATGACCACCACTTTATGTTTATTGGGCTAGACATACACACACACACACACACACTCATGCGTGTGCGCTAAGACAACAGAAACAAATGGAATCATACAAAATGCTCAAATAAAACCAGAAAAGAGAGAAAAATACAAAAATAAAAAATAAAAAAGAAACAATGAACACGGACAACAAATAATAAACAGTAAAACTATGGTAGATATTAATCCCAATATATCAATAGTCCTTTAAAATGTCAGTGGTCTAAGTACCTGTAGGAAGGAGCTATAAGAGTGGGGGACAAACAAAACTCCATTATCTAAATATATGTTGTCTACAAGAAATCTATTTTAAGTATAAAGACACAGACTAAAAGTGAAGGAATGGAGAAAGATATGCCACACTTTTCTTTCTGCCTACGTGGAAAACAATTAGACCCAAATCAGTGATGTTCTTTCTCCCAGTAAACAGTGTTGTATTGAAGATTAACACTGTTCTGTATTTCTTGATTTAAGGTAAATATGTGTGTACATAAAGTCTTAGATGTTTTATTAGTCTACAACTATTCAGTTTATTTTAATTGCATATACTGTGATATGGATGTTTTTGTATGTTCATCCTTTGTAAATAAATCATCATTTTTTAAAAACAAAAACCAGTACCATTGTCCTGTGTTGAGAGCTTGATTGTTAGTAGAAAAAAGAAGATATTATTAGAAACAAATTTTCAAAAATGGAAATGCATGGTCTATGATAGAAAATACTGATAAATTGGACTTCATCAAAATGTAAAACTTGTGATCTGCAAAAGACATGTTAAGAAAAAAAAAAGCCACAGACTGAGAAACTACATTTGCAAAATACATATTTGATAAAGGGCTGATACCCAAAACATACCAAACATTCTTAAAACTCAGCAATAAACAACCCAATTAAAAATGGATGGAAGATCCAAACAGACACCTCCCCAAAGAATATGTACTGATGACAAGCAAGCTTATGAAAATATATTAAACATCACATGTCATTAGGGAATTGAAAATTAAAACAACAATGAGACATCACCACATACCTACTTGAGTTGCTAAAATTGCTAAAATCTAAAATATCACCAAAACTAAATGTGGGAAAGGATGTGGAGCAACAGAAAATCTCATCCATTGATGAAGACAATGCAAAATGGTACAGTTATTTTAGAAGAAAGTTTGCAAAACTATACATACTCTTACCCAGAAAAGGGCATGTGCTCCAGTTTATCATTTGAACAAGTCATCTTTCAGAGTGCAAGAGGGGCCCTAAAAACATGAAAATTATATAGCTTTCAAATAATTAGTTATTGGCTGATAATTTGGTTTATTAACTTAGCAAACTACGCTATAGAAAAATACTTTCTCCATTTGTAAATATCTTCCCTCTAGTTTGTTGTCCTTTCCCTTCAAGATTTAAAGATGATCATTTCTTTGTTGTTGTTGTTGTTGTTGTTTTAAGATTTGTTTACTCATGAGAGACACAGAGAGTGGCAGAGACATGGGCAAAGGGAGAAGCAGGCTCCATGTGGGGAGCTGATGTGGGACTCGATGCCGGGACTCCGGGGTCACACCCTAAGCAAAAAGGAGATAGATGCTCACCCACTGAGCCACTCTGGTGCCCCAAAGATGATCATTTCTTTGAATCAGCTTCTACCATATGTGTTGAGAAGTCAGCTGTCCATTGAATCATTGCTCTTTTCAAGTCTAGTGTCTACCCTGGAGAAACACTTGCACAGATCCACACAGAGAAATGCAAAACTGTTCAAGACAACATCACTTATAACAGAAAAATATAAAAAAATCCACTGATGGAACAGTAGTGAATAAACTATGGTAGTTTTTATCATGGACTACATCACAATGGATGTAAGGTGATGATTTCTATATACTGACATGCACACATTATTTTGTTTTATTATGTTTTGTTTTATTTTAGATAGAATGCACGAGTGGGGGAAAGGGCAGAGGAGAAGGAAAGAATCTCAAGCAGACTCCATGCTGAACGTGAGGCCTAATACAGGCTTTGACCTCAGGACCCTAAGATTGTGACCTGAGCCAAAACCAACAGTCAAATGCTAGACTGAATGAGCCACCGCGGATCATTTTTAAATGAAATACTGGTAAATAGTATATTGTCTCTCCTTTCTGAAAACTTTCTTTTATCCCCCAAGACCAGGTTATGTGCTCTGGCTATATTCTACTTCTTCTTAGCTTGAAATTAGTTATTTGTCCAGTTATTCATATCTTCCAGTAGACTCTCAACTCCACAATTGCAAACATTAGGTTACATTGCTTATAAAAACTTGAATTTCCATCCTACACAGTCCTTCTTCAGTCAGCTTCAATTTCTTCCCTCCTCATCTGTCTTCTTCACAGTCCAGCCACTTAAGTACCACTACTCTTCAAGGGAGCCCTGAGGAGATCACTAGGTGGGACCTCAGAGTTTCCTTCCTTATCTGGACAATGATCACAGCAAGCCACAGAGGGAAGATGCACAGAGTTCTGAGCACTCACAGAGTCGCTCCAAGGGTAAGGTCACTGTGCTCCTTATCAGAGGGAAGACTCTTTTCTCCTTGTGCCCTGGACCACAGAGCATCACCTGCTCTAAGTCCACCTTCTAACCAGGTCATTGAGACCTCAACATCAACCCAGCCAGATAAAAACCAAGCCTCTTTCCCTCAAGGAAATTTACCACCTACTGATCACCAATTTACTTTTAGGAGACTCCAGGTTTGACCAAGGACAGGATATTAACACTTTTGAGTCTCTACCC